>NC_079539.1:10964632-11127132 GCF_003711565.1 Takifugu flavidus | reverse complement strand
GCACATCAGCAGAAAACAGTAGGGAAGAATTCTTCATTTTTAAAAGAACGATATTCCACGTCCACACTTCAAGTCCAAGAGTGAAGTGAACTGGACTTGGGAGGATTTGACTTTAATCCATTTGGAACCTCTTCCAGGGTTTCCCCAGAAGCTGACTGTGAGAGGCAGCAGAAGCCGTCCAGCATTTGACTGATAAGACGACTCAGTGACAGTGAGGTGGCAAACAGCCAAGGCTTCACACACACACACACACACACACACACACACACACACACACACCACACACACACACACCACACACACACACACACACACACACACGGGCACATGAGCACTACGTCTGCCACCATGTGCTAGCTTTCTTGTACATGCTTCTAAAGGAAATCATAAAAACATATTTTATCTGCAAAGTGGGGACCTTTTTGGAAATGAGGACATGTTCTCTGGTCCTCACAACTTCAAATTGCTGTTTGAGGACCAAAGTCTTGGTTTTCAAGTTAAACTATGGCTCCTCTTAGCGTTCGGCTGTGACGGTTGCTGATAGAGGCTTCAGGAAATAAAACAGTGGAAATGTGAAATGAGCTACATGCTGGTTCTACAGCAGGCAAGTATGGGAAGATCTAGATGATATAACAGCTCCTATAAGTATGACCAAGCACCAAAGCATGTTAAAGTGCATAGGTCCACATACAGAACCTCGAGGAACTTCATGATGTAAGAGGAGGAAACATCCTCTAATGTAAATGTAGAAAAATACAATAAAAATGCAGATGAAGATGACTTCAAAGCAAATAGATCTGCATCTCTTCGGATTTATAGCCAGGCAAAGTTCAAATGTAGAGTGGCAGCAGGTCCAGAAGGACCTTCCAGACGTTCCCCCTCCTTAGCAAACATCCCTGCTGTGTCTGGGGGGTTCCACAGTATCCACAGACCAGATGGGGAATCTAATCCCTTCAGTCCAATCTGGGTCTAAATTCAGGATCTTCTCCAATTAAAAATGCCCCCAAAATCCTCCAAAGGAAAGGGCCCAGGAGGAAACCTAATCCGATCATAATCCCCCCCCCGCTGATACGTTCAGTCACATACTGACATATAGGAGCTCCTCAAGTCAAAGAAGAGGACATCAGCTCGGTCTCTCCAGTCTCCAGTCTGTTGTGTTGGGTCCTTCCAGGTGTGTTTGTGCGGCACATCATGGTGAAGTGCTTCTGTCCCTTCATGATAGTACACGAAGCCAACTCCTGGCACACATATCCAGATGTGTGTGTGTGTGTGTGTGTGTGTGTGTGTGTGTGTGTGTGTGTGGGGTGTGTGTGTGTGTGTTCAGCTGTGAAATTGTTAAACAGTGGGCTCTCAGTAGGACACAAAGGGTGGATGACAAGCGAGACTTGACTTCTCAAAGGAGGATTAATGCTATGCAAACACACATGTGCGCACACACACACACACACACACATGCACTCTCTCTCACACACACACACCACAGCTGTTTTATAGTGTCTGACCCTCAACAAGGGTTTTTTTTAATGACAACAACGGAGAAAACCTGAAAATCACTGTTATTATCTGTCTGTTCCCTTGTATTCTAATCACTTTTTGTTTGGGATCTTGGTTGCTGTGTCTAATGTCCTCCTTTGGTTAGTAACTGATATTTCCCTTCCCTCCACTCAGGCCCAGCATAAACTGTTGTTGCGTCCAGTACAGCCAGTAAACACTGGTATAAAGCTAATACTGTCCATGTGGCAGCTACTGCACTGCCTGTCTGTCCCCAGGAGACGGGTCCCTCATCTGTGGCTCCCCTGCAGGTTTCCTCTTTGTCCTTACAAAGGTTTTAAGTCTTTCCTGACTTGGTTCGAGGGTCTAAGGACAGAGGAGGTCATGACTGCGCAAATTTTAAAGCCCTTTTAAAGAACGGGTGTCCTGCTAACTCTGTAGGCGTTAATGAGGGTTTGCTTTGATCCGCACTGGGATCGTTTCCATCGTTCTCTCATTTCAGGCTTAGTTTTTGCTTTGCAGAGGTTTCTCCTGCTTCAGCTGGAAACCAGCGCCGCCCAACTGGGGTCACCAGTTGTGGCTGGCGTTGTGCACGTTGCCGTGGGTGTGTAGGGCGGGGATGAGGGGATTGTGGGGCCATTGGAACAGGAGAATCCATTTACATAATGAGGACACAGGAGTGTGTCTGCGTGGCTGCATCATGTCGACGTCTCACATTCTCTTTAAGGGGCTTTTTACTGCAGATTTGCTTCACAGCAATAATTTCACCAGCTTCTGTCTCTTTTGTCTCCATCACCCCTTGTTCTCACTTAAACACAGTAGCTGTGTCCTTTCTAGCCACCCTCATCATACAGCCTTCATAGATCCTTCCATTCCTTCTCTTCTCGTTTCCTTCCTGGTGGGTGGGGGGGGGGGGGGGGGGGTCACTGACCCACATCACCCCACATTGTCAGATTTCAGATCAATAGTATTGATCTGAAAACTTCTGCAGCTCTACGTGTTTATGCTTTTTGATATGTGTAAATGTTGTTGTATTGATTTGAACTGAGATCTTTTTGAATATTGAGCTGCTTGGCTATAATTAGGATTCCTGTAGAACATTGGAAGTTGACCTTATTTGAGCTCCAGTATGAGCATACACACAGTAAATTAATGAGACTTTATTTATGTAAATAAGCTTCCTGAATCCTCCGAGCATCTGATCACAGCGGAGCTCATTTATGAGCTCACCTGAGCTGCAACTCCATGGGGGTTTTCTGCTCCGGTCTACGACCGAGTGCAGCCACAGATCCTTTTAAAAGCTTTTAAAAGTAGTTCTGCCACAATAGTGGCTCCAGCGTTTCCAGTGTGATGGTGTGTGGTCAGGCTGTCAGCTGACCCAGAGTTTGTGTGTGTGTTTAAAGATGGCAGCCTCAGCAGCTGTAGAAATAAACTCACATCCAGCTGCTTCAGATTAAAAGTCCTGATGTCATCAGTCAGTTGCAGCAACAGCTTGTTAGGAGCCGTCGGTGTAATCAGCCTTTTCAAAGGCGTAATGGCTGCCAGCTCGGCTCGGCCTGAATATGTTTTGAGTTCAAATGTAGAAGAATCTGCCTGTGGGGATGTTTATCTTCATCTCATCGTCCAAAACTTAAAACATATTCCAGAAAAGGTAATTACATGATTATAGCACAGCCTGTGAAGCAAGACATGTCCCTTCTCCTGGTGAAGAAACTGGTACTCTTCTATCTACAGTAAGTGTCTTCTTGTCTTGAAGCAGCAGCAATAAATCCTCTTAAATTAATATTTGAATGTTAGTGATGTTTGTGTGACTGTCAACACCCTGCTGATGGCTTGGATCTATTAAGGAAACACATTTACGCAACTCTTCTCTAGTGGAAATGTGGCTAAAAGGAATTCAAGAACAACACCAGAAACATTGATGCCAGAGATGGGCACTGGGATGAGTCCATCCAGTGGTGGCCCCTGCCTTCGCCCATCACCCGAAAGGGAAAAGGCTACCAAGAATGTGAAACCAAACCAGAAGCAGGTTGCTAAACTGCTCAACGAATGTAATAAACTAGATATATATTTACAGTATATGTCAGAAAAGTTAACACTCAGCAATCATTTACTAAATATTCACCTTTTTTCTGATCACAGTTTGAGGTGAAATCATTAAAAAGGGTGAAAAAAGGCACTCTGGACTGATCACGTTACGCTTCAACACAGCCACCAATCAGATTTTACAGTTTCTACCCTTTATTTAGCAGATTGTCTGACTCGTCACAACAGATTTTGTTGCTACTGACAGGTGCCAAAGAGTCATCAACACATCTGCTGAGAGACACCACCGTGCTGCACGCCGTCCGATCTGTGTCTGCGCCCGTCTGACATCTGTGACCAATCAGGACAGAAGCCACAGGCTTTCCAACTGCCGTCCCCCGAGACAAAGCACCCCCAACCGCCAACACACACACACACACACACACACACACACTCACACGAGCCTGACAGATTGGTAGTTTATGGGTGTTAACAGACAGAAAGCCTCTTTCTTCACCATCATCAGTCACTGACTTCAGACCCTCCTCCTCCTCCTCCTCCTCTTGGACTCACATCACTTCTGTGTGTGTGTGTGTGTGTGTGTGTGTGTGTGTGTGTGTGTGTGTGTGTGTGTGTGTGTGTGTGTGTGTGTGTGTGTATTTTCTTTGTCTGTGTGTAGGTCTGGTTTATTAAGGAGGGAAATAAACACAGCTAAACGTTTGACGTCTGTGGAGCCAAACACGTCTAAATGCAAGACGTGAACACGTGTGTGTTTGTGGAAAAGTGGGTGGGGCCAGTGTGTTTATTTCAAGGTCACTAGTCACCAGTGTGTTGATGTGGGGTGAAAAGGGTCACCATTCCACACAAATCAGACAATGGTTAATGCATCAGCTCGTGTGAAGCAAAGAGGGAATCAAAGGTGTTAATGGGACAGGATCTGACCTGAGAGTCTCGCTCAGTGACTCTCTGGTGCTTCCAAACCCACATATGTCCACCAGACTGGATCACCAGGGTCTCAATGCTTTGATCTAAAGGCAGACAGAACTGCACAGACAGCAGTGTTGGAAGGTTTGGCTGTTGATCGGGAACAGTGTTTAGAGAGTATTTATTCAGGCGTCACCTCACTGAATATTCAGCACCCTCCACTTTAACAAACATTATTTCCCACAAGCCCACAGGCTGCTGCATTTCAGCGATGAACAGCACTCCAACCGCTCCCTGACCTCAAAGCTGTCTGTCTGTCAGCACGACGTCCTGCACTGAGATCACATCCAGGAGCCTTGTGCTCACCAGACCTCCCTGCTAATCAGACCGCTGTGGCTCCGCCTAACAGGGGGCTGTCAGAACCCAGGGCCGCAATCCAACTGGGCCTTCTGGTGGACCAGGTGATAGTCTTTCCCACTGGCCTCAGGGAAGTTGAATTCTACCTGAGAGGATAGAAAACCCAGCTGGATTGTGGAACTGGAGGACTGGTTGTGGACACTCCTGGTCTCACTGTTTACTTAACAAAAAGCAGGATGTCCAGTGATGCAGAGGCCCTCACTTTAAATGGATTATACTTTTTTACTTTTAGATTTGAAGTCTGAACTAAAATTCCCCTGCGTGACTGTACAAGACATCCCCCATTCAAGCATTCACACGTCTCCTGGGTGATTCCGTCTCCTGCTCTCCTGCACTCTGTAGATCCTCTAGTCCACCATGATAAATCTGTGAGGCTGTGACACATCAGACAGCCCATTAAATCACTGCTTTCCAGGATGAATCCAGACTGAACTGCTGCCAGGTTGTTGGGACTCGTTTATCTCTAATTCTAATTTGTGTTTTGTAGTTGAGTTTTGCTGAGTTGGACATGATGAGAAAGTAGGCCACCAGGCCTCCTCGAGTATGCAGACATTCCAAATAGAGAGAGGAGAAGAACATTAAAGCCTAAACCAGCACATTAATGAGGTCAATGCTGCTGCAGGAACATCTGAAGGACCTTTGATCACAGCACTGAACATCATGTAGCAACGTCACGTCTCCAGGTCATCTAATCTTCTGTGTTGTCAACTGTGTTGTCTCACATGGTTAAATTGAGGGTTTGTTCTACGTTTTAAGAAACAAATTAGTCCATGTTTCCATCCTGTGACGGCTCCTCACTGTTTGTTTTGTCTGGAAACATCACAGAATCCTGAGGATTCTCACCTGATTCTTAAAGATTTTTTTTTCCTATTTCTCGTTGCCAACGGGATCCTCCTGAATCTGTTCTCATTAAAATCTGTCTGGATGTTCACCCGATGAACCGATGGAACAAACAACATAACCTGCAGCAAGGTCTAAAACACACAACCACCAACACACACATGCAAGCGCACATGTAGTATAAACAGGCGCTCCACATGGAGCCGCAGGCCCCTGAACGTTAAATTTAGGATCCACATTAGCCACCGTGTGTGTGTGTGTGTGTGTGTGTGTGCGTGCGTGTGTGTGTGTGTGTGTGTGTGCGTGTGTGCATGCGTGCGTGCATGTTTGTGTGTTTTGAGGGGATTGGTTGCTGTCAATCAGAATCAGTGAAGCATGAGGGGGGAGTGGGGGGGGTGTTGCCTTGGGGAATGATGCCAATATAGCCTTCTTCCCTCCTTCTCTTTATTTCTGCAGCTGAATTGTCTTTCCTAAAGTCTCTTTATCTTCAATATTTCAATTTTCCATCACGTTGTAATAAACCGAGGTTTATTTTTACGAAGAAAAATGTATCATGTGAAGAAACAAACTTTATTGTTTGGTTGACTGAAGGAATCGTGCATCCGAATCATTCTGTTGGTTAAACTCTTCCCCAGATGTAGCCCAGCTCCTCTCCACAACTCTGAATATGAATACAGGCCCAACCTGCAGCACATGCAGGGGTCACCATGGCAGCAGCAGCAGCAGCAGAGCAGAGCAGCAGCAGCACGAGTAGCAGCAGCAGCAGAGCAGCACTAGTAGTAGCAGCAGCAGCACTAGTAGCAGCAGCAGCAGCACTAGTAGTAGCAGCAGCTGCACTGGTAGCAGCAGCAGCACTAGTAGCAGCAGCAGCAACAGCAGAGTAGCAGCAGCAGAGCAGCAGCAGCAGAGCAGCAGCAGCAGCAGCAGAGCAGCAGCAGAGCAGCAGCACGAGTAGCAGCAGCAGAGCAGCAGCAGCAGCAGCAGCAGCAGAGCAGCAGCAGCAGCAGCAGCAGCAGAGCAGCAGCACGAGTAGCAGCAGCAGCAGAGCAGCAGCAGCAGAGCAGCAGCAGCACTAGTAGCAGCAGCAGAGCAGCACTAGTAGTAGCAGTAGCTGCATTGGTAGCAGCAGCAGCAGAGCAGCAGCAGCACTAGTAGCAGCAGCAGAGCAGCAGCAGCAGCAGCAGCAGCACACACAAACTAACACTCACAGATACACACACACTCACACACACACCCTCTCTCTCACACACACACACACACACTCTCACACACACACACACCCTCACTCACACATACACACACACACTCTCTCTCACACACACACGCACACACGCACACACGCACACACGCACTAGTTAACCACCTCTGGAGTCTTATTATCCAACTGAAATCCTCCCTCCAGCTTTATTCTCTCTCTGGTTTCCTCCTGATAAATGCAATATGGATCTCTTTATTTTTAGAACACATCAGTGTGGTGACATGTGTGATTAACGCCGTGAGGAGGTGCTGACTTCCTCTCTAGATCATCCAGTAACAGCAGGTCATATGTTTGATCTCCATCTGTGGCTAATAAAGCTGAACTCAGCCAGAGGCTTCAAAAGCAGCCTCTGTTCTGCACAGTAACTGTGTCAGCAGTGTGGACCCCAGCCGTCTGTCTGTCCATGAGCGTGGTTTAGGTGAGAGAGGACCAGAGACGGACTATTAGGGCCCTCAGTGCTGGTGTGTAGGCATCTAACATGGTGCCTGAACCTGCATGGTGTCAAACACCATCCAGGGTAGAGGTTGAACCCTGGTCAGTGCTGAGGCATACGTACTCGACCATGTTACCTCACTGGTTTCACACCAGTTTCTCCTTCATCAATAACACAACTACTGAGTGATTATACAAGAAATGCAACGCCGAGGAGGCTGAATATTACAAGACACCATTAAAGACTTCCAGCGTCTGAGTTTTCTACAGTGACGGTTCTCTGGGGAAACCTCTGCAGACAGACGCTGAAGCCTGTTGGGAAAGGTTCCCTTATGATGACATTTTCCCATCATTTTTGGTGTTGGTGGGGGCCATGACATTATTAATGGACTCATGTCATATTTAAAGGTGAAGGTAAGAGAACAGTAACCAAGACTACAGTGTGACTTGAGCAGGTCTGACTAAGAAATGATGCAACGCTGCAGGTCAAGATAAGGCTGGAAGAACCTGAAACGACACCAAGTCAATGGAAAAACCCACCTGAGCAGGTGCAGCTTGTGCCAGTGTTTATTAATTTAACAACAATTTAACAATTAGATCAACTAATATGCTCAGTCTCATCAGGGTTGGCTGGATGGCACAGACCCCCCACAGCTTACCCGTCCATCACAGACCACACACGGTCCACTCACACACACTCAAGCTTTCCCTTCACGTCTCCATCGTCTGTTCAGCAGCACAAACAAACACACTTGCTAAAATCTCAGAAATGTCCCAGAATCTGAAAACAAGCTCAGTCCAGATGTGACCCAGGAGCCACACACCGCCCAGGTCACGTCCACTGTACCACCAGGTCCCATCACCACTGGTTTCCAGGGTAATTCAACATTGATTTCAGTGTTTCCACCTGGATTATTCAGCTTTAATTTGAGCTGAAGAGGAATGACTTGGATTTAGTCTTCTCACATTTGTTCCTGCTGGTTCTGGCACTACCAGGAATCTGGGATTGTGCTCCTGGACTGTGTCTGATCCCTGCCCGTTCAGGTCACACTTGTTTATTAACCCACCAGGAACCAGGTTCATTAGGCTAATTAGTCTGATTAAAGCAGCAGTGACCTGAAGAGAGACGGAGCCTTGGGCCAGACAGCTGGGACACCTGTCTAACCCTCATCCACTAAATGCTCTCTCTATACTGGGTGTATGCCCCACTCCTCCCCCTACTCCTCACCCACCCCTCCCCACTCCTCTCCCACTCCCCCACCTTCCTTTTTGCTTGTTTAATTATCATTTTGTTTTTTTAAGCTTGTTGCGTCCGTAGGTCACAGACATGGCAGGCAGTGCTTTTATGGTCCTTCCCACAGGATATTTACCCGTTTGTATAAATTATAGTAGAGAGCATACTGTAACATTTGGGTCGTAACACCGCACCTATTTGAAATGCAAATTGTGGGTGCAGCATGAGACTGTTTGTGTATTTCTCTCCGTGCACTTTGGAAAAAGGAGCTCGTGTTTGTATTTAAGCTCATGCCGAGCTCAACAAGAACAAAGTGAGTGCAGGACAGACTGCTTGTTTTCATGTATTTATACATTTATTTTGTATAAATGTTTGCATTTTAATGAGAGCGAGTCACTAAAACATTAGAAGGGATTTTTCTCCCCTGAGACGCTGAAGAATGTCCATTCTTATTTGACTGTGGTTGTGAGGAATCTAAAAAAGCTGAAGGTGGCATAAAGGATCATCCCAGAGGCCACCGTAATGAGTGTCTGACATTGGCTAATGGGTTTGCTCTGATGTTCATCATCAGCAGCTGTAATAAGACACAACTCGTCCTCCTTGAGAACATTCATCAAGCAGTCATGTGACTGATGCTGCTTTTCTCTTTTTAGTTGCAACTGGGATGTATTGGGCAACAAATGGTGAGTTTGTCCTCAAACTCGATCCGTTGAAGCAATAAAAATGGGAATTATCATTCATATTTATTAAGGAGAGAACGGTGGTGAGCAGGTGAACTGGGTGATGGATAGTGGAGTGAAGGCTGATCTCATCCCACAGATGAGCTCAGATGGTTTCACCATAAGAGTCTCAGAATATAAAGTGTCCCCCCCCCCCACCCCCCACCCCCGCCGCCTCTTGTGTGGGTGCTGCATCACCACAGGCCAGTCAGATCAGTCAGGATGGACCCTGACTGACCCCGTCCACCTGTGGAAGCCCCAACACTGAGCGTCTGAGCCTCAGAACTGAACCTCAGCAGAGAGTTGGCCTGTTGTGAGGAACCACCGTTTCATTTACATCACCTGTGTGTGAGCAGGGCTGTCACACTGGCCCCTGCACGTTGGCCAGGGGCCAGTGTGAGGCCCCCGATGCTGCCTCCATGTAGATGTTTGACACCCCCACCTGCGTAGGCTTTGTTGTAGACCAGGGGTGGGGAACCCTTTTCATATCGAGGGCCATTTCAATTTTTATAAAGTCCTCCGAGGGCCATACTATTATGAACACATACCTAGGGATGCAAAAAAAAAGACAAAAAAAAAAGTCTATAACCACTGTGTTACTAAGTCTCATGATTGCTGCATTTGAGTTTGAATTATTTATTTAGCACACATGCATATAAAATCACCAAATAAATAGAATAAAATGACAAGTAAAATATGTTTTCATGATCATACAAAACAATAAAAAGAGGTGCAGAGTTGAGGCAAGAGACCCGTAAGGGCCTGTTCGAGGCCTCTACTCACAAAAACTGCAATACAAGATAATCAAGAATATAAATGAAAAGAAAGAAAGATAAAGACAATAATAATAACTAGAAAGCACTCGGAGAGCGCAGACCTCCGCCAAGCGCAACAATTCCTGGCATATTGTGATTTCCACCATAAATATTAGTCCCACATATACTTTGACTACATATTTAGATTCCTTGACCATAAAAACATACCGTTAGCCACTGGAATCATAACAATATACTGTATGTCCTAGTTCAATAGTTATTCACGAAAAAAAATCACGCTTTGAAACAATTTTACTTTGTCCGGCGCGAGCGCCTCAGCGGCGGCTACGAGGCGCGTTCACGAACTCTCCTTCGGCGTGAGGTTTCAGCTTCGTGGCTATTAATTCACTCACCACAAAACTTGCACGCGTAATATTCTCTGTCGGTACATGGTCGTGTGAAAGCTGCTTGTTGAGCCTCCAAACTCCGGCGAAGAGCGTTAATTTTATCCAAACTCATCTGTCCTTTCAACTCGTCGAGTTTAGTGTGTTTCGCTAAGCATTTTTCGTCCGTGTCAATCAGTCCAGCCCACTACGTACATCACCTGTGTGTGAGCAGGGCTGTCACACTGGCCCCTGCACGTTGGCCAGGGGCCAGTGTGAGGCCCCCGATGCTGCCTCCATGTAGATGTTTGACACCCCCACCTGCGTAGGCTTTGTTGTAGACCATGACCAGCCAGTCATGGAGAAGATCCCCTGATGGCCTTGTCCTCTGTCAGTGTCACATCCCCCCTTCCCCACTGTGTGCTGACTTCTGTCTCCATTCCTTCATAGTAAGTCATTTTATTTTAAGAGAGAAAAAAAACTTTAGGGAAAACATATAAGAGAATGATAAAGACCAGCGATAACCTTTGAATACCTTTACTGGATGATTTCCTTTATCCTCTTTTTCTAGAAAGTTTGTGTTTGGTGTCTAATGCGACTTCAATGCAGTAAAATATTAAACCAAGCTTTGAAGTGGTCCCTCAGAGATCTTCCTCTTCTGTCTAGGAGCCTTTCTTGTTGCAAAATAACAGTGCCAACAGAACTCAGCATCTCATCAGTGATCACACAGCTCTGATCTCATTCATGCAAACATTTCAGTTTAGTTTTGAGTCTGCTCTTCGCTCTCTCCGGAGGCCTTTTCATGACAAACACCACCGCTTTTCTTTGCGGTCAATGTTTTAATTTGTACTTATTCTTTTTAATATCATTATTTTTTGACTGAACAAATGTAGAAAGCCTCCAGCAGCCTTCACATCTCCCCTCATGCAATCATCTCTGACAGGCTCTTCAGGACTAAATGAATGTGCTCAGTCTTGCTGACAGATGAGGATCGTTGACCAGAGTCAGCACTAATATCTACTGAGATGCAGTCGGCCTTCAGACAAATACTCTGGCCACTTGACATCACTTTTTTCTGCTTTCCTCTTCAATGTTGGGCAGCTGTTTGAGAGCACACATTTGAATCATTATATCAGATTTTAAAATGGGTTGAGCTTAACGAACCCTGACTGAGGAAGCTCCACCCCTCGGTTTAGTTGTGCTCTCCTAAAATATCCACTAGATGTCCCTGTGACAGCCAGCTGCAGCCTAGCCAAGCCTGTAGAGCATTCAAATATTAGAGGTCACGCTCAAAGCCCTGCGTTCTGTAAAGCACCTACAGACTATTGGGATTGTAACAGACGCTGTATAAATAAAGAAGAACTGAGCTGAAACGTCACAGCAGCGCCTGTGGATCACGAGAGCCCAACACAAATATTGTTCATTCCTCTTTACAGGCAGCATCAGAAACATAAAGCTTTATTGTCACTGTGCCAAATGGTACAACAAAATTTGGGTGTTCAAACACACACAGAGACACACAGGCACAAACACTAAATCCCTATTTACAATCCCAGTCAGTTCAGCTAATTAGTATAACAGACTCAACACAATGCAGAGTCTCCACGTCGTGACCATGTCGTTTCCATGTCACGTCCATGTCATGTCCATGTTGTAGAGCACATCAGAGACATTGGTCGTTTGGACGTGTCCTCAGTCAGGTAATGCTACTTCCCCCCTGTAGATGCAGTCAAGACTCCAGTGGCTGACTGGTCTACAAAGAGGATTGTGACAATCCCGAGGAACTATCAATACTCTCAAAGAGTCCTGCCTTGGCCCAAACCAACCCAGCACCCTCATCTTAACCACAGATCCCTCTGGAACACCCCGAGACCCTCACAGCCACAACCAGAGGAATGGTTCACTATGGCAACAGGACAGTGGTGCAACCTCAGAGGCATGTGGACTGTTGCACCACTGGCCTCAAAGCATTTGTAATTATGACTATTCTTGATTTTTCCTCTATATTTGTGCCATTCCAGTCCATTTAGCCTCTGTGTGGGTAAAACAACAAATGTTGCTACAGTTTGTGTGTGTACATGATACACACAGAACCACAACAGCTATATGATCCACATAAGGAGCTGTAATTAACACGTGTGCCGTCTGTATTTGTTTCTGATGTCAACCCACCAAACGCTGCCTCCTAGACACAAACGTCACCTCCCACACTGTCAACACATAATTCTATCTTTACAGTTTTCAGCTCTGCTCTTTCATTTTCAGAACAAAGACCTCTAAAATCTCCATGAACAATTTAGCATCTATTAATTTTATACAGACCAATTCAGGCGCAACAGAGTGAAGGGCTGAAGGAGGAAGAAAGAGAGACTGTGGCTAATCCCCCTCTTCACCGTCCTCATTTCTCTCTGCCGTTCCAGCCTCAGTGATGTATGACCACTATCACTGGAAATAATGACTTACCTGCACACAATCTATTATTTCACTACAAGGCAGAGAATAAAAAGTGAGGAGGAAGAGGAAACCAGAAAAATGTGTGTGAAATTGAGAGGAAAGAGGGGAAGGAGGGGAAGATGCTGTGTTTCCCTATGTCAGGGTTAGGAGGAGCAGGAGGAGAAACAATCCAACTGTGAGGAGGAGGAAGAGAAGGAGGTACCAAATAAGCTGCTGTTGTAGATTAATGGATTCAAATCTAAATAAAACTTACGGCTATGATGTGACATGAATCTAGGCGTCATTGGTTGTATTGGTATATAGTGAATACAGCAGGCCAGAACTGGCTCCATACATCTACCTGCTATTGTTTAGGTAGCAGTGAAGGAATAAGCAGGGGTGCCACCAGGGCTTTGGGGCCCTATGAAAAACCCATCACTTTGGGCCACAACACTCACAAACAATGCAAATCCTAAAAATATAACACTGCTCAGCTTTGTATCAATATTCTCCTTCTTTTTAAAAAAAAAACAAACATTTCCTAATAGAGGTGGGATGAGATATCGTCTATCAGAAGAAGAACCACAACAGAGGGTGTGGGAGGGTCAGCATGTCGGCGTTTGAAGGGAAAAACACCCCGAAGATGTTCCGTATAAATGCTATGTATATGGGACATAACAGGCTTGTTGAGTGGACATTATTGACAGCGACAGAGGCAGATAGGACAAACGCATGGGGAGGAGGCTAACACTGGCTTTATGCAAGTCTCCCAGTTGACTGCTGTCCAGTCTGCCCATTAAAGGGTAGAGAAACCTACATGAGCCTGGTCCTGCTCAAGGTTTCTTCCTGTTAAAGGGGATTTTTTCCTTGCCACTGTTGCTTGTCTGGGGTCAGGCCCTGGGATTCTGGAAAGCGCCTTGAAACAATTTTGACTGTATAAGACGCTATATAAATAAAGATTGATTTGATTTGATTTGATTTGATTTGGTTTGATTTGATTTGATTTGATTTGATTTGATTTGAGAAAGGCTGGACAACGTCAACAAAGGCCTTGGCGTCTCAGCATCCACAAATACACAAATATAAATAACACTAGTTACTTTTTGGTTGGTACGGTAATGCATGGAGTCATCTTTGGCAAAGAGCTGAGGGACATACTTTCGTCCCTTCTCTGTAACTTTTTGCTCTTTTTTTCTGGTGCCTGATGAGACATCCCATAGTTATTAAAAAGAATAAAGCCCGGGTGGATCATCTTCAGAGCTTTGTTGTTATACCTCATGAAGCCTGTAGCTTCATTTATTAAGTAAATGTGTTACATGAACAACAATGATAACAAAAGTGTAGCATAAAGCTCCGCCTCACCCCTAACCCCCCCCACCAGATCCAAATCCAAAGTCATGTTGTCTGAAAAAAAATTACACAAATCAAAATACTTCTAATACTTTATTATAAATGTACCTACAAACAGTGCACTGAATAAACTGCATGATATCAGCTTACACATTTGAAATTCCTTAATTGGAGTAAGTATGTGTGTTCTAAGTCCTGGTTCTGCTCAAGGTTTCTTCCTGTTAAAGGGTAGTTTTTCCTGCCACTGTGGCTGGTTGTGGGTCAGGTCCTGGGATTCTGCAAAGGTCTGAGAGAGCTTTATCTCAGGTCTTTCCTCCTTCGCTAGCGTCTCCTGACCTTGGACTTTTGGGGGTTTTGGCAGTGCAGTGGAGTGGACCCACCCACAGGGTGCCGTCAACATATGGAGGGGCTGGCTCTACATCCTGGACTAGGACTGAGGCTCCGCAGGAAGAACTGGACCCATTCCATAAGGAAACTATCCCGCCAAAATAAAGCAGTTTTGTTTTCCATTTAAATTAATTTTCAATTTGCTTCGTAAAAGCCATTCCTTTTTACTCTCTACTATTACTCATCTCATGTTAGTTGATGCTAATGCTACATTTTTGACACTTTTCAGTATTACTGTCAAAGACATCAATCTTAATTAAGTTTGATCTCTTTAAATGTCATGTTTTTTAATCAAGATTGGTTTTTTTATTTACAGTCCATCCTTACTGACACCATATGGTGAGCAAAGACACAAGCACACACTCACATACACAACACACTCGCTCGGGACAGTGGATGTTGGCAGCAATGTAGTGTTGTGGGTAATTTGGATAAATCTGGTAATTGTGCCAACAAGACTGAGAGAACAGACAGCAACTAATAGCACATGCAAATGAGCCAGCCATATGTCTGCCTGTGTGTATGTGTGTGGTTGTGCGTGCATGTGTGTGTGTGTTTGTGCCCGTGTGTGTGTGTGTTTTTGTAAATTTTAGACCTCTAATCAATACATCTTGTCAGCCAGTGGGTGATAGATTATTGATTGTAATCAGCCTGTCCTGTGTGTGTGTGCAGACAGCCTCTAATTCTTCTGTCAATCTGCCCAACTACTCAGTGCACAAACAGACAGACACACACACACACACACACACATACACATCATGTAAACTAACACATACACACTAATGTAAAGAAAACATGTTATAATCGAGGATGTTGCAACATCCAAGATCAATTGTTGTCAGACAGGCAGCGGACGGACGGACGGACGGACGGACAGACAGACGAAGATAGATAGATAGATAGATGGATGGATGGATGGATGGATGGATGGATGGATGGATGGATGGAACCCTGTCATGCCCCATGCTTGTTTAGAAATAATCAGACTCTGATTACCAACAGTGTTTATTTATTTATTTACTATCAGTTTCAACCAATCAGAAATATCTTCAGTCACAGTGGGAGGAGATGAACCGCAACAATACTTTACCCGTCTCTCCCTCTCTGTCTCTCTGCCCCCCTCTCTCTCTGTCTCTCCATCCACCTCTCTCTCTTGCCCCTCTCTCTCCTTCTCCCCCTCTGTCTCTCCCTCTCTTCCCCATCTCTCCCTCCCCCTCTCTGTGCTAGGTATTCAATCTTCATTCGTGGCTGCCACTGATGTGTGGAGAGAGAGAATGAGCTAGAGAAGCAGACAGTGTGCAGTCTGTGTGTGTGTGTGTGTGTGTGTGTCTGTGTGTGTGTGTCTGTGTGTTTGTGCCTGCGGTATGTGTGTTCTGAATATCAATGCTCCCCTTTGCTTGACTGGCCTTTTCCATTTACCCGCTTTCACACTTGTGTCTCCCACTTGTGTGACTGGGATGCATTTTCCTACAGGGATGGAAGGTGAACCGTGCTGTCTGAGAACAACCTCAGCCTTCAGCTGCTGCTTCAAAACACCGCTGAAATATAGAAACAAGTATATTAATAATAAAAAGCTTAATTCCATCCGTCTGGCTAGCACATTTATTAAAAGGCTGTTGTATAAGTTTGGTTCATCCAACCAAGTGCAAATGGATGGATGATGGATGGATGGATGGATGGATGGATGGATGGATGGATGGATGGATGGATGGATGGATGGATGGATGGATGGATGGATGGAAAGTGAATCTGTTGAACCACCAGATATATTATCTTTGAAGAAAGAAGCATGAATTTTCCCTCCCAGACTGAATTGCTGGTATTTTGTGGAATTAAAAGCATCGAAGGACACAACACAGCTTGTCCATTTGTCCTTCAGTGTCAACAGTACAAAGTACCTCCCACAACGCCAAGGTCCAGTCCGACCAGCTCCTCACGTTCGTGCTTTCCAATGATAAATGAACATGACATAAAATTAAACTTGCAGCAAGGAGAACTGCAGCGACTGATGCTGCTGAGGGTGTACAGCAGGATGGAACCCAGGCCGCTAAGGCCCCAATCCAGCTTGGGTTCCTGCCCGACCAGGTAGACAACTCTTTCATCTGGGTTCACCTGTTTCCTGCCTGGTAGGTCAGAAGCCCCAGATGGATTGTGGCCCTTGAGGCCTGGGTTCTTACCAATGTTCAGTCTGAGGATGGATCCACCCTGATGAGACTGATGTCAACTGTGTACAAAGACAACACAGTGCTGAAGGAGGCTGTTCAAAACCCATGAACATGAACAGAGATTCCATCATTGACTGACCTCAAACACCTTCAAACAGAAGCAGAGCAGCCTCTGAATCTGTGACTTTACTGTCAATAAAACCAAGTTTCAGAAGTTTGACCAGGAAGCCGGTGGACGGGAGGAACTGGAGACGAGACTGACAATCCCTCAAATGTCCAAGCAGGACAGCCGATGTCACACTGTCCCAAACCTTTATTAAATTGAGTTGGACCAGTTGCTGTAGCCCGTTATGGTCCAGAGCCAGTGGGCAGGTTCTGGTTCTCATATTCATTACTTTGCTCCTCCAGTTCAATTGTTTTACTTTTTTGGAATCTGCCTTCAATTATCTTCTCACGTGTCCTTGAACGTGTCCTTGGCGCAAAATCCCAGCTGGATCTTTTAAAATCTCAGCAAAACCACCCACAGGTCACCACACCCTCAGGAAAAGGGGGGCGCCAGAGCTCCTGTTAGAGGCTTAAAGATTTCCACGCTTGGATGTCTTTTTTTCTTACATTTGTTTTTCCAGATTTATTGTTTTTAATCTTCTAAAAGAACATTCTGCCAAAAACAGACAAAGTTTATGTTCTAATGTGATTTGAAAATTAGTAGCCATTTAAGTCATCACTAAACTATTCTATTTATTTTATCTTTATTTAATTTGTTTTTTAAGCTTTTTATTTAGGACAGATTTACAAGCTTCCAAATAATTTATATATCATCAAATTGAAATTATCCAGATAATGAAACATAACTTAAAAAATATGTATAATATAAAAGTCATACTAATGAAAACTAAACAAATGAAAGAACATAAGTGTTGTAATTAACAACCATCTCACTGTCCCGCTACTGCAAGACTATCAGGACAACAGGAAGATTAAGTCATTTATAACCAATAGAAACATGACAAATTAAAAACAGACGTGATGGTAAATATGACTAAACAGCCTCAGTCCCAAGTGCCCCTCCCCCCAGATGACCTCTGACCCTCAGGATAGGGGGACAATACATAGATGTTGATAATAAGAAAAGGACTAAAAGACATTTTGTTCATACAAGAAACACTTAAAGTTACACTTAAAGTTGCCCTGAAAGAGAGAAAACTGAAGGAAATGGAGACCAACAAGGATGCTGTTACAATTTTACCCGCTATGGCACAACCTAGTTTACCCAGAAATTCCCTAAAAACATAAACATATCTTTTCTAACCCTAAGAATGAGCATTAGCTGCTTTATTTCAAATATGTTCTAGTACAATTTAATCCAGTTTGTGACTCAGGGAGGATCCTTTGTCATTGATTTATTATTAGCCAGTAGATGTTGGACTGTTACACACAGGTTTATTCTCATTCTTCTCACAGTGCCTGCTCTCAGCCCCAGATAGTCCTCAAACCCTGAGGCCATCCCAGTTTTCCTGGTTGCTTCCAGAGATGACTTAATATCTTATGAATAGATTAAAATGGCTGCTCAGTCCCAGAACAAGTTTTGGATTGTGGTCTTATTGATGCCACAGGATCTCCAGCAAGATGTGACAAAACCTTTAAAACACATATAAAATACTGTAGAACAGGTTTCAAAATGCTCATCATTGTCAGCTTGTTGAAAATAAAGTTCTAAAGTTCTACCAGTAAAACAGGAAAGACGTTCCCAAACTCAACAAAACCAATTAGATTTGATAAAGCGTTCCTCAAGAGTGAAGTGAGCGTTTGCTCTTTAGCTCTGTTCTCTACCCAGACCATTATCTGATGTCATTTATTCAAGAACTTCAGCTGATATCAGGAGTCCGAATGAGAACCTGCAGTTCTGAGCTCGACCAATCAGGTCTGATGCACCTGATACCCATTCAGAAGCTCCACTGCCCCATTAACTTTGGCTCCTAGCAAAAGTAGCTGCATGCTGCTTTAAAACAGCCCATAAAGCAGACATCAGGAGACACGGAGACCATCTGCTGCACAGCAGCCATGTTCTCTGACCGTCACACGCAAACACACACTGCCACCGGCAGGAAGGCAGAGGTGAAGCCAGATGAGTTGTGCACACACGTGCATGGCCCTCAAGGTGCACTTTACCTTCTTAGCATCTCTCTTTGAGTTGCGCAGACCAACAAGAGGATGATCACACAAATCCACCAAGACTCTGATGGCTGATACATTGTTTGAAGCTTTACATATTGTCCCACTTCCCAAAGTAGACAGCAATAATCCTCCTACACAGGCAGATTACACCAAAGCTTTCAATAAGAACAACAAATAACGCTTGAAAATCCAAACGCCGACTATTTGAAAGCGCTGCAGTTTAGCTGAGAAAAACAACTGCAGGTGAATGCAGATGGGTTCGTTCTGCTGGAGTTCTGCGTTCACTTCTATTCAATCCAAAAGGCTTCAGTTATCCCCGTGGGCGCACAATTAATTGGCTGCACCCCTGTGGGCAAAAGTGTTGTTTTCCTCACTGATCTGTGTGTTACGTGTGTCATGTGTTTAAGTTGCCCTGTGTTGGGATACAAACTCAAACAAGGAAAATGTGCGTCATTTCGTACGTGTTCGTAGAGCTCAGCAAGGTCCCCAAATCTCTGCGACAGTTTCCATTATAGTGATGAGAAAGAAGATGTGAGAGCCACACACACACACACACACACACACACACACACACACACACACACACACACACACACACACACACAAACACACCTGACTGAGTTTTTAGTCTAGCAAGTAATCACACTTATGCAACTTTAGCTAAGACAATGTAAGAACACCATCATGGATTTGGAAATCTGCTGGCCCACTATGCTGAGAGACCTCTTGCCCTGCTGGGCTACAACATGCTGGACCAGGTCCATCAGCAGCTGAGAGCACAAGTTTGTGCTTTTGCTTAATACAGATAAACAGCATAAAGATGATGAGAAAGCCAGCAGACGGCTCTGAGGGCTTCAGTAAGAACAGGAACCTGCTGGCACTTTTATATCCACGGACACAATTCACAGCCCCTCCCTTATTATCACAGCTGCTCCTCAAACACACGCACGCACACGCACACACACGCACGCACACGCACACACTCTGTGACTCCTAATAATGCTGCTCATGCACAGTTTAAGAATTAATCTCCACAAAGTAAAGTCAGCAGTTTACAGCCACACTGACTGCACACACAGTAGTTCAGACTGTACCCATTTAAATTCCCTAATTAAATTATAATTTACATGAGATTAAAGTCTTATGGGAGGTTCAACCTGTTTTAAGGACATTTGGGGAAAGCTGCCCTTGCTCCCACATTATTAAACCTCAAAATAGCTCGTGTGCATCCATATAAATGGACGTCTAGGAAGCAGCTAATCCGTCACACAAATCAGCCCAAACAAAGACACACACACACACACACACACACACACACACACACACACACACCACACACACACACACACACACAGAAAGAGAGCCAGAAGTGGTGTTTAAGGGTGGGAGTGGCAACTGGCCTTTAGAAAAGACCCAGCATATGCTGATTGTCCAGCTGCGTCTGTCTGCTCTGGCTCTGTTCATCTGCGGGTTTCCTGTGGTCCTAAAGGGTTCCACGGGCTTTGGTTCCAACTCAGAGGTCAGACAATGTGTGTGTTTTCATGTATGTTCCACAAAGTCCACAGAGAGACATGAGTGAGGGCACGTGCAGGAAAATGTCTGATTAACAGAGTCTGTTGCTTTCAGGTATAAAAAACAAGGAAGTAAAGCTCATTAGAAGAGCAGTGACAGCTCGGCTTGTTCATTTGAGAAGCATCTTATTAAACGGTTGTGATTCACTTTGCAGGAATGAAGACTCCATTTTTGCTGTGTGTTCACAAGATCAGGAAGCAGCTTACTTTGGGGAAGATGTGTAATTATGTAGATTATTTGATCTTGTCTCCATTTTAAATTCTCTTTGTTTTATCTCAGTCATATCACATCCTGATGGGTTCTGACCAACACTGAGAGGAGGATAAGCATCAACTTTAGAAGCACCTGACACAACATGAGCCGACAGGAAGAAGCTGTTTGACTTTGCAAATGTTCATATTCGGTGAGTGATGAAATATATATTGATGGAGACCGTTCACAGCAGCTCTTCCACGATTCTCTCTGGCATTCCAGCGACCCAAATGACTGACACCATGTCATTCTTTGGTTACTCCCTAACCCTAACCATTACTCCCTAACCCTAACTGTAACCATTACTCCCTAACCCACTATGGGTCACATAGTCAGCAGGACCATCAAGAACCTTTAAGAAGTCAAACTGCACCAACTAAAGCAAGTAACATGTTCCTGTCTTGGTGACCTCCATGAGGTGGTCTGCAGCAGAACACCACGTTCTGTCCCAAACACAAGGCTCACAATCATTAAAGTCTTTGTTTTTTCAGGAATAACTGCTGTATTTCAGAAAGCATGATTGATGCATACGCTGAAGTATTGCTCTGTATTAGAATTTTGTCCTTATTATTCAAATGAGGAATAATGACCTCTTTAGTTTTGCACACATTATTGGCTGAGCACTTCAGACTGACTCACAGCTGCTTCACTCAGCGCCTGGGCCCCGTTTCCCCCACTCATCACGCCTACACTTAAGTCATTCCAGCTAACAAAGGAAGCCTCCAGCCAGTGCTACAAAGAGCAGTGTCGTCTTCATTAGCTGGAAAATACAATTAAAGATGTTTATGTTGAGGAAGTTTACGTGAAGAAAGCAACTCTGTGTTTTCTTTGATTCCATTAAATAATTAGTCACATAAAGGGAGCTTGCTCAGTGTTGATTAAAGCAAAACAGACAGTAGAGGCAACATTTATGAGGCCATCTTCTGTGGGTGAGGGTAGACTGACTTTTACCAATCATGCACCTTCACCATGGAAACTCCTGCAGAACTCAGCACAGCTTCAGCGTTTCTCTGGATGAAGCCAAAAGGTTTGACTTGTTTAAGAGAAGAGTGGAACTGCTGTTAAGCTGAATCCCAATGCTTCCCAGAGGTTTTGAATTGTCTGCAAGGTTTCGAGTGATTTGCGCCCTCCTTTCTCTCGGCCAGCTCTCCCTGCAAAAAGAGATTCTATCTGCCGGCATTTACAGGTGAAATAAAGCTGTAAATAAAAAACCTTGAAATTAAATAGTCTGATGAAGCTGTCTCTCAGGAGGACCACCCCAAGGCCGGTGCGCAGCTCTGCTGAGGAAGATATGGTTGTTAGAACCACCGGCTTTAAAAGCAGATGATTGACAGCACCTCAGAGCCCACACAACAGCCTCTTGGAATGGTGGGAATATTTCAGCATCCTCTGTTCACTACTGACACTGCCGGGTGAATCACAAAACCATTACTTTCCAAGAGAAACGCTTCAGATGAGACAAGGAATGAGACCATAGAAATGGCTCTTACTGTAGTGTGGGTCCAACCAAATAGGTATTTGATTGTAGAGAAGTTTAAAGGGGCCATTTCCTGACAGTGAACCACAGAGGCTGCCGTGCTTGTGTCACTGGGAATAATCCCAGAACAGCACGGACACCATTTTCCGTGAAGAAAAGGTTCAACTGGTCTAAAGCTAAGGCTACTGGTTTGGGATGAAAACCGGATGGAGCAAAGCAAATGCAACCTCTTTAACCCATATGAAGTATAAAACACATTACTTTGCACCAGTTTGTCCATGCAGAGGTCCATATTTAGCACCATTAACCCCCCCACACACACCTTATTTAAGAAGATGCATCCTGGTGTATTTACAGCTATTGATTCATCCAATTATGACATAAATGCACTGTTACATCTCAGTGTACTCAAGCCTCAATTTACACTGTAGTTAAGTGTGTGTGCGTGTGCGTGTGTGTGTGTGTGTGTGTGTGTGTGTGTGTGTGTGAATAATTCATAACAGTCCAACTTTTCCACTTACAAGAATGTGCTGCTCATGTACACATATGAAGCTGTATGTAAAGAACAAATTGGGCCATCTTCTTTTATCATTATGGGATGTCATGAATAATTTCTGCAGGTTGGTTCATCTGCAGCGCTGCTTACGGTGCTTCTTATTCAGGCCATATTTATGTCATGTTGCAACCACGGACAAGAAACCAGAGCCCAGAGAGGAAATATGGAAACGATGCTGATGTTTACGTTTTTATCTCATCAATTTCTCCACAAACATGGCCCAACCTCCACCTCCTTACTGTTCAAGTCATTAAATAATAATATGTCAGTCATATGTCATGGCACCCAATTCATTAAGGCAAATTAACAAAAATGATAGTAAGCACTTGTAAGCTCATTTGCTACATGAACGGTGGCTGACTATTAGGATTAATGTTGAGTTTATCATAGCATTATTAAAGAGTCACAAGTGTTAGCATGTAGCGTGTGTGGGGGACGGTTTTAGCCTTTTAAAACACACTTCTACACACACGCTACACACTTCTGATGGAAAAGGTTCCTCATCAAAGAGAAGAGAAGATGCTTTCATTTGCACTATACACTTTAGTAGTATGAGCAAACTACAAGGCCGGATGGGTCTCGCACGCGCGCACACACACACACACACACATACACGCACACACACACACACACACACAAATAACATGTTTTATTCTTTTATGTCTTTAAAGGTGTATTTAATTAGCTTTAGGCTCATTTATTACTGTTCTTGTGTCAGTAATTCACTTTATTTTCAAGAATATTTCAGTTTCTGAGGTATATAATTTTAATTTAATGAGAAATGGATCTTGTCTCACATCTATAATTAGATTTTGGTCCCTGACTTTGTTCCATTTGGACTGTCTTAGATTTTTATACCGTACAAATTCCCTAAGCAGTAAACCAACAACAGTTGTTTGAGACTTTAAGACTAACACTTGGCTCCAGTTGTGATCACAATGTGACAGTCGTTGCGTCATCTGTTGAAGTGTCCCTGCAGTGGTGCTGACATCACACTGGGACATGAGTGTGAGCATGAGTGTGAGCACGAGCATGTGTGTGCACACCCCTGGCTACATTTTGCCACTGATGCGCTTTGACACCAACACTGCAGGTGGTGAGTTCACATGATGACTGAGCATTACACACTGGAGACCTACTGACGTGTCCACAAGCTTTCCTCCTCTGGGGTGTGTGTGTGTGTGGTGTGTGTGTGTGTGTGTGTGTGTGTGTGTGTGTGTGTGTGTGTGTGTGTGAATAATTCATAACAGTCCAACTTTTCCACTTACAAGAATGTGCTGCTCATGTACACATATGAAGCTGTATGTAAAGAACAAATTGGGCCATCTTCTTTTATCATTATGGGATGTCATGAATAATTTCTGCAGGTTGGTTCATCTGCAGCGCTGCTTACGGTGCTTCTTATTCAGGCCATATTTATGTCATGTTGCAACCACGGACAAGAAACCAGAGCCCAGAGAGGAAATATGGAAACGATGCTGATGTTTACGTTTTTATCTCATCAATTTCTCCACAAACATGGCCCAACCTCCACCTCCTTACTGTTCAAGTCATTAAATAATAATATGTCAGTCATATGTCATGGCACCCAATTCATTAAGGCAAATTAACAAAAATGATAGTAAGCACTTGTAAGCTCATTTGCTACATGAACGGTGGCTGACTATTAGGATTAATGTTGAGTTTATCATAGCATTATTAAAGAGTCACAAGTGTTAGCATCTAGCGTGTGTGGGGGACGGTTTTAGCCTTTTAAAACACACTTCTACACACACGCTACACACTTCTGATGGAAAAGGTTTCCTCATCAAAGAGAAGAGAAGATGCTTTCATTTGCACTATACACTTTAGTAGTATGAGCAAACTACAAGGCCGGATGGGTCTCGCACGCGCGCACACACACACACACACATACACGCACACACACACACACACACACACAAATAACATGTTTTATTCTTTTATGTCTTTAAAGGTGTATTTAATTAGCTTTAGGCTCATTTATTACTGTTCTTGTGTCAGTAATTCACTTTATTTTCAAGAATATTTCAGTTTCTGAGGTATATAATTTTAATTTAATGAGAAATGGATCTTGTCTCACATCTATAATTAGATTTTGGTCCCTGACTTTGTTCCATTTGGACTGTCTTAGATTTTTATACCGTACAAATTCCCTAAGCAGTAAACCAACAACAGTTGTTTGAGACTTTAAGACTAACACTTGGCTCCAGTTGTGATCACAATGTGACAGTCGTTGCGTCATCTGTTGAAGTGTCCCTGCAGTGGTGCTGACATCACACTGGGACATGAGTGTGAGCATGAGTGTGAGCACGAGCATGTGTGTGCACACCCCTGGCTACATTTTGCCACTGATGCGCTTTGACACCAACACTGCAGGTGGTGAGTTCACATGATGACTGAGCATTACACACTGGAGACCTACTGACGTGTCCACAAGCTTTCCTCCTCTGGGGTGTGTGTGTGTGTGTGTGTGTGTGTGTGTGTGTGTGTGGTGTGTGTGTGTGTGTGTGAGAGAGAGAGAGAGGAGAGAGAGAGAGAGAGAGAGAGAGAGAGAGAGAGAGAGAGAGAGAGAATGCTTAAGTTTTAGTGACATTTCTCCTAAATCTGGTAATTTTCTTCAGTGTTGGGCTTTTTCAGGTCAGTGGTGATGATTCTCCTTTTAAACCTCAGGACTCCTCTGATGGTCTTAACCGCTCTGACATTCTTGGGGGGGGGGGGGGTGACTGACCACTACACTACACTCAGTCTTAATCCACAATATTCAAGTTTAAATGTTTTACAGGTGTGTTGTACTCATTTACAACAAAAACCCAAATGACCATCCATCCATCCATCCATCCATCCATCCATCCATCCATCCATCCATCATCCATCCATCCATCCATCCATCCATCCATCCATCCATCCATCCATCCATCCATCCATCCATCCATCCATCCATCCATCCATCCATCCATCCATCCTCTACCGCTTATCCGGGTCGGGTCGCGGGGGCAGCAGCCTAAGAAGAGAAGCCCAGACTTCCCTCTCCCCAGCTACTCCTTCCAGCTCATCCGGAAGGATCCCCAGGCGTTCCCAGACCAGTCGAGAGACATAGTCTCTCCAGCGTGTCCTGGGTCTTCCCGGGGGGTCTCCTACCAGAGGGACATACCCTGAGCACCTCACCAGGGAGGCGTCCAGGGGGCATCCTGACTAGGTGCCCATGCCACCTCATCTGGCTCCTCTCAACGCGGAGGAGCAGCGGCTCTACTCCAAGCTCCTCCCGGATGGCAGAGCTTCTCACCCTATCTCTAAGGGAGAGCCCAGCCACCCTACGGAGGAAACTCATTTCGGCTGCTTGTACCCGTGATCTTGTTCTTTCGGTCATGACCCAAAGCTCATGACCATAGGTGAGGGTAGGAACGAAGATTGACCGGTAAATTGAGAGCTTCGCCTTTCGGCTCAGCTCTCTCTTCACCACTACGGACCGGTGCAGAGTCCGCATTACTGCGGATGCCGCCTGTTGATCTCCTACTCCATTCTTCCCCCACTCGTGAACAAGACCCCGAGGTACTTGAACTCCTCCACTTGGGGCAGGATCTCCTCCTTGACCCGGAGAAGGCACTTCACCTTTTTCCGGTTGAGAACCATGGCCTCGGATTTGGAGGTGCTGATTTTCATCCCAGCCGCTTCACATGCGGCGGCGAACCGATCCAGTGATAGTTGGCGGTCACGGGCCAATGACGCCAACAGTACAACATCATCTGCAAAAAGCAGAGACCCGATCCTGAGGTCACCAAATCGGACCCCCTCAACACCATGACTGCACCTAGAAATTCTGTCCATAAAAATTATGAACAGAATCGGTGACAAAGGGCAGCCCTGGCAGAGACCAACCCTCATTGGAAACAAGTTCGACTTACTGCCAGCAATGTGGACCAAACTCTGGCACCGATCGTACAGGGAGCGGACGGCCCGACTCTCTGAGGACCCCCCACAGGACCCCCCAAGGGACACGGTCTAATGCCTTCTTCAAGTCCACAAAATACATGTGGACTGGTTGGGCAAACTCCCATGCACCCTCGAGGACTCTGCTGAGGGTGTAGAACTGGTCCATTGTTCCACGCCCAGGACGAAAACCACATTGCTCCTCCTGAATCCGAGGTTCGACTATCCGGCAGACCCTCCTCTCCAGTACCCCTGAATAGACCTTACCAGGGAGGCTGAGGAGTGTGATCCCCCTATAGTTGGAACTCCCCCTTCTTAAAAAGAGGGACTACCACCCCGGTCTGCCAATCCAGCGGCACTGCCTCCGATGTCCACGCGATGTTGCAGAGTCGAGTCAACCACGACAGCCCTACAACATCCAGAGCCTTAAGGAACTCTGGGCGGATCTCATCCACCCCGGGGCCTTGCCACCGAGGAGTTTTTTGACTACCTCGGCAACTTCAGCCCCGGAGATATGAGAGCCTATCCCCAGGTCCCCAGGGCCTGCTTCCTCACTGGAAGGCGTGTTGGTGGGATTGAGGAGGTCCTCGAAGTATTCCTTCCACCGATCCACAACATCCCGAGTTGAGGTCAGCAGCACACCATCACCACTATACACAGTGTTGACAGTGCACTGCTTCCCCTTCCTCAGACGCCTGATGGTGGTCCAGAACCTTTTCGAGGCCGTCCAAAAGTCGTTCACCATGGCCGAACTCTTCCCATGCCGGGTCTTTGCCTCGGCAACAGCCGTAGCTGCGCTCCACTTGGCACGCCGGTACCCATCTGCTGCCTCAGGAGTCCCACAGGCCAGTAAGGCCCGATATGACTCCTTCCTCAGCTTGACGGCATCCCTCACTGCTGGTATCCACCAGGCCTGGCTCCAGGAGGGGTCCCCGGTGACCCGCATCCGGGCAAGGGAAACTTGGTACCAATGTTGTTTTTCATCATGAGGGGGTCCTGGGCTACGCTTTGTCTGATCCCTCACCTAGGACCTGTTTGCCATGGGTGGCCCTACCAGGGGCATATAGTCCCAGACAACGGAGCTCCTAGGATCATTGGGACACGCAAACCCCTCCACCACGATAAGGTGGTAGCCCAGGAGTAGTAGACATTGTAGACAATATAAAATGTGTGTTTATTACCATTTAGTACAGGCAACAGTGGCAGGAAACGCTCCTGCTGATGGACAGATGAGTAAAGCAGGAGGAGAAGCGAGTTCAAAGGCGTGACAGGAAATATAAATCATGACTGCCAAATCAATGTTATCTTTTCAGAAAATAACCCATCAAAACTGTAACTTTGCATTAAGAGATGAAGCGTTTTCATCTGAAACCTGTTCGCAACCTGTATTTACTGTGTGTGCATGTGTGCGTGTGTGTGTGTGTGTGTGTGTGTGTGTGTGTGTGTGTGTGTGTGTGTGTGTGTGTGTGTTCTAATGAGGATGCATCACTAATCTTTATAAGTGGCTATAAATCCAGCTAGCTGTGCAGGGGTGATGCCTGGTGGGGGAGGGGCAGCAGGGGTTGCTACTGGGGTGTTCAGTGAGCGTTCAGGATTCAATAGTTTCACTTGCTCACATGACACCTTTATGAATATTTATGAGCGGAATCTACTGCAGTCGGGGTGATCCATCTCATCTGGCAGGAGCCGTGGTGCTGCTGAGGAAGTGATTGTGTCCAGGATGTTTTTGGGCCTCCTGCCAAACACCACCGACCTCAGCGACTCGATCAGTGTGGGTGAGAACAGCGTTATGGAACCAAAACCCTGTGCACATGTGTGCCAACCCCCCTTCCGACCTCTCCTCCCAACCTCAGACCAACTTCCCCCAGCAAAGACAAACATTTCTCTTTAATGATCGTTTGGTCACAGCGGCTCGGCTGCACGCAGCAAACGTGTCAGGATGCCGCACGAAAACCTGCGAGTTTGGTTCAGACACCCCGGGGAAGATTTCTCCCAAAACTACAAGCTAATCGGGCCCGTGTGAGTAAATACTCCCCCTCATACTCAAAATTCAGTCGGTTGCTCGTCCCAGTTTACATGCAACGGAGAAAATCAGATAACTGACAGTGTCCCCCTCCTCAACACTAGGGGGCGATATCCATCATTTCAGCAGGTTGTTATTTGTCCTACATCATCACATAATAAGTATGTGGAGTCAGGTGGCACAGCAGCATTACAGACAGATTCAGGTTCTGCCTCGTGCTCACCACCAGTTGTTTGAACGTTTTGAAAGTTTTGGTTTTGTTGTTTTTGTAATTGTGCAGGTTGTGCAGCATTAGCACGTGTTGACTGTGAAAATCGTGAACAACACAAATCCAGTTGTTCAAAGAAGATCCACCTCCACAGGTGGTTTGTTACCAAAAATCTGATTCAAATGTCGACGTTGCATCACTGCAGCGCGACAAACAACGTCCGACATGTGTATGTAGCATGTGGATCACTCTCTTCTGTGTGAACATCCTGGTTTCACTCCCATTCACGCCGGCAAAATCGCACTTTCTGATCAATCATCTGGATGTTACAGTCGGAGAGAGAGGACACTGATATCAGTGGGGCTAACACCTGTACATGCACGTCCGCTGTCCTGTTATTGTCAGATTAAGGATATAATTTTTTTTTAAGCATCATGTAAATGTAGAGAGGAGGACCGGCGGACAGACGGAGGGACAGATGGATGGACGGAGGGAAAAACATCTCCAAGACATCTAAACCTCCAGCCTATCTGATGGACTGTCTTCATTATGCTTTATTGTGTCGCCATTATTCAGCTCAGCTGACAATATAATACTGTGAAGGTTCCATTTTAATGTGATGTGTGATTAAAAGTAGCTCCTCCTGGATCAGATGCTCATTTTTACTACTGGTTTTTACTGGCTATCATCAGTAAATGGTTGAAAGGGCAACTGTAGGTGATCAATCCATGAATTTCACACATCTAAGATGATGTTTGAATTTAGTTTTGAATTAATTAATATGGTGATGGTGAAAGCAATCACGTCCCCATCTCACAATCAATATCCTGATATCAGGAGACAGATTAGCATGCTTTTCAGCAGCACGTAGTTGAGGGTGATCATTTGACATATAATTAGTGGATCAATAACCTATCATAAATTGAAGGACATCTGTGCTGTTGGGGACCTTTAGATCAGTGGGGGACTTTCATTTATTTTATTTGAAGCTGAGCTGGATCAATATTACATCAGCATGTAGAATCCTGCCGGACAAATGTGAAGATGTTATGCTAGCATAATGGGTTGGCTCAGTACAACAACCCTGAATAAAGGGCATGAAGTAAGAAAAGTAGAAATGAAACAGATGTAAGGAGAAAGAAGAGAACTGAGGAGACATTAAAGGTAGGAAAATAAGACTGACTGAGGTTGACATGGTTGACAACTTATGAATGCTAATTACATAATCAAAGTCAAGAAGGTCGCTGGGATGGACGTAAGGGTTAAATAGGATTTAGTGCAACAACCCTGTGCTTTGAACTGTTTAATCTAGGTTATTTAGAATGCTTCACAGCTTCCTGTCACTGTATCTAGCTCTACACTGATGGAAGCAGCTGATTGAACTCATCATAAACAACAAAATGAGCAGTCATTTAAATCACAGCTGAGGACGGAGTTCCTCTTTCCCAACTGTTCTGGGCGGTCAGTCTGGGTGTTCTCACACCAGGATGGTCCAGACGGCTCAGTCCAGTTGGACCTCTCTCACCTCCATTGACTTAGAACACTTGAAGGTGGACCCAACGGCCGAGACAACGTGGTAACAACTGCTCAGTCGCACCGGTCCAGCACCAATGGCAGCGGCCAGAAAGAAAGGAGCACCAGAAAAGTCTCCTCTTCAGCCAGCTCGATCAGCACAGAAACGCTCCTCCGAGCATTTATCCATCTACACCTCCTCACTACTCCACATCTGCACGGGAGACATTTTCCAACTTTTTCTGCCTCTGCTAGCCTGCTCACAGTCTCACAGGCTAACACCGGCGTAACATACGAGCTTGAGGAGCATCTCCTGGTAATGTCATCTGTCTTTCAGTTCATCATCTGCAGCAGGGTCTAAATGATGACGCGAGGAATCAAACCTGCTTGTTGTGTGTAACCACCAAGCTGTCTCCCAAAGTGTGAGTAAAACTGTCAGCAGAGGATTTAAACGGTTGAGAAATCTGAGCGGCCCACAACATGAGCTGCTCCAGCTCTCTGTGTGTTTCAGCCCGCCTGTGTGTGCCTCTGCTCCCCGACCACCAATTAGCTTAATTAAAGCGTTTTGGCCATAATTTATTGATTGCGGAGGAGTCACCCAGTCAGATTGCCGACTGTTTAGTGAGGAAAATCACAAAGCAAAACAGCAAACAGCAAATGAGTATTGAAAGATGCTTCATCTGGGGTGTTTGGATACGTTTGGTCTTTATGAGCGGATGGACTGAGGTTTAGGGGTTTGGAGCAAACAGTCAAGCAGAAACTAGATTAGTTCGAGACCAGAATCACCAGCGGTCAATCCCAGGAACATGAAGAAGGCACATTCCAAATGCAAACAAGAGAAAGAGTGATACCTGCTGGAGGCTGCTGAACGGTGCCTTTCTTCAGAAAGACGCGTGCACACACGCACACAGGTAAGGGATTTACATAGCAAGGGCAAGGACGCGCAACAACGTGTGACTCCGGTCTGCACCACCCGCACACACGCGCATTCATGCAGGCGCACAGAGGCGCCCAGCGTGAGATGAAAACGGACTTACCGTGCGCTGCGGGCTGAGCAGACAGGATCCAGCAGAGCAGCAGCAGGTAAAGTCCTCCTCTCCTGTTCATCCTGAGCACCACCACCTCCTCCCCGGCAGCAGCAGAGCACCCAGCCGACGGCAGCTCCATGCTGCGCTGCTTCACTTGCGACCAGGCAGAGGAACCGCCGGAGCGCGCACAACCCCGCTGACCACGGATGCCTTCAAACAAATCTACACAATCCGGAGTCACTTGAAATAAGAGGGGAAACGAGGAGGAGACCCCAACACAGGGTGGCGAGTCACACCGCTGATGATACCAATGAAGAGGAGGACGCAGAGGAAGGAGAAACGAGGGCTCAGGAAACCTCCCCTCTTCTCAAAATTTAAATGACCAGGTTAAAAAAAAGGAGGAGGGGGGTAAAGAATCTAAAAATCCATGGGAGTTTCCGTCTCTTCAAAGCCAAGAAGTTCCAGGAGCTATGAAGGCAGAGTCTCCATCACGCCTGGCCAGGTTCCTGCTGTCAGTGAGTTCCTTCCACTCCACGCTGCCTCCACAGAGGTCTGCTTCGTCTGCCGGGGAGGAGTGGGAGAAAGGGAGAGAGTGAAGGAAGGTGTCCAATCCACTCTCTCACTCCGCCGTGGAAAGGGAGGGAGGGGGGCTGGAGACCACAGATGAGTGTGAAGTCGTTGATCTAAAGAGGCTGGAGGTAAAGCCAGGAACCGGATCGGAGAGCTGGGGGGCCACAGGGCTGCAGAAGGAGCCGCATCACGGCGGCGGGGAGCGCCTGGAGAGATTAGTTGAACTCTCCTGCCCTCTCTGGTCGCACCAGGAACTTAATTACAGATCAGAATCCACTGTCGAGTGTGGCCACTAATCTATGTGGTTGTCGGCAAATAGTTTAACTATCAGAGGCTGATGGAGGATTCAGGTCAGTCCAGCCCCTGGCTAAACGTTTGCTAACATTAGTTAACTGAAATCTACACTGATTTCTTTATTAGAATTTTTTTTATTATTTTTATTTTTATTATTATTATTAGATAACCAGACTTTTCTAGCTGTGGCAGCTGCCCAACAGGGGGCGATAGAGGTCCGTTAGTGTTTCCGATTTTTATAGTAAAAACCAATTACTGAACAATGAACAATCACTTATTTTAAGTGAAGGCTAGGGTGCCTAAATTAAAAACAGAAGTGATCCTTTCTGTAGGAAATAGACCATTGTTAATTTTTGAGGAGCGACGTGGGAACAGAAAACTTGCCCAGTTCGTTAATGTTTTGGGAACAGCCCGAGTGACGGGAAATGGTAAAAACACATCAGAAAAGACCGACCTGTGACAGTAGGGTCAGCTCTTTTCACTCCATTTGATCAAGTACACTTATTTACTGTAGCGACATAGACGATAATAGCTAAATGCTAATATCAGCTAAAAAAAAAATTTCTTGTAACGACTGTGAGAAAGATGGCAAACTTCCTCGTAAAAGAGGTGATCAGTGCTTCAACAGAGCTCTACAAACTGCAGGTTTATCAGGCGCCGATTGTTCTCGCTTGTCAACGAAGGTAAAATCTCTCTAGCCTTTTTTGTTTGCTCGTAATCAGACTGCTTCACACTTCTTTTGAAAGAAATGATGAAAAAGTAACTCAGAAACATGTTCAGGGATTTTCTTTCAGTTTGTTTTCACAGTTTTTTTTGTATCCATATTTCAATGGTGTAAATTATAATCATATTGTGCAATATTTTTTAGAAACCCGTGAGTTAATTAATGGCCCTCATTTTATTTGATGTACTCGACTTTTCAGTGTGTTTATATCATTCTTGCCTGTGTATCATTTAGCATTTTAAGCTCAATAAATCCAAATAATATTGGACCTGGATTTCAAACATTTGAAAACCTTACCAGATCCTATGGCTGCTGGTCAGTGCAAAGGCAAATGAAAGAACTGTTGTTAGTAGAACTGTTTTAGGACTGTCTACCTTCCTATAATTATCTGCTGCAAAAAGCAGTATTGTTGGTGAAAAGACAACTTAGATCTAATCTCTTTGTCAAAAAAGTAAACAAATGTAGTAAACTAGAACCTTTACCTTCAGGTGAAATAATTGGTTTAGTGTTTGGGACATTTACTTTGAACATTTCTAAAATTCTGACAGTTTTTTTTTAGTTAATTTTGTCACAGTTCTAATATTTTGGTTACGCATTTTTATTAACAGAAATGATACTTGTGTTTTATGGTCCCTGCAATCTTTTTATTTTGACAACAAAGCCCATTTTGACAATAAAAGAAAACATTAAAAAATTCAGTTTGCGGCATTTTCAGTCTACAAACATTTATCATGTCAGAAATGTTTTTGGTAAATATCAGTTATCGCCCATACCAGCTATATTAATATCAGATATCGGTACATGCCAAACATATCAGTGCATCTCTATGCCTGAGTTGTGCTTTGTTTGTGTCTGATAATGGTACTCTAATTGTACGTAGAGAATTCAAGGATTTTTTTGAACACAACGTATTGGTCATGTGACCTCCCACCCCACCAGACCTCCACTATTGGGCCAGCAGAGTGCAGGCTTAATTTTAGCCTAATAATTGGCAGTTATCTCTCAGGTACTGTCTCTTTCAAAATCAGCTGTTTATATGAGTAGATGTCCACCTGTACCATGTCCACCAGTACCCTTTCCCTTAGCTACTGGAGCATGACTGTTGCATTGCAAGGACCAAGCAGCATGACACAGAACTGCTTAAACCACTGTGAGCTGGTGAAGGTCTTTGGTCTTGCATCCAATACCAATTGCCACTATTATAAATTCTGGCAAGCCAGCACTCGTCCACATGGTACTATCAACATCTTATTTCCAAATGCCTTTTCCACAGTTACTGTCATCATTTCTGCATTGGTTGGGGATGAAGAATGGACCATGAGTGCCTGGGAGAACTCTAAGTTGCACCAGGAAATGAGGGGACCATGTGTCCAGCAGGAGCTCATGTAGTGCCTTTTCCTTTCAGTTCCAGTGCTGGATGAGTTTCCTGACTGGGGAGCTTCCTTCCTCACTGGCGCGCTTCCTCACTGCTCCAGCCGCGGTGGTGTGTTGTTAGTGGGACGCGGGAGAGCTGTGGCTCTAGAGGAACCAACTTGTTGCATATATTGTATATTGCTTGTATTATTAATGTATTTCTATGAACTATGCCTAGTCTCTCCTCTACCTGTCCTCCCCCTTCTCCTCTCTCTCTACCCAGCCGGCCATCAGCAGGAGGGTCCCCCTACATGAGCCTGGTCCTGCTCAAGGTTTCTTCCTATTAAAGGGGAGTTTTTCCTTGCCACTGTTGCTTGTTGGGGGTCAGGCCCTGGGATTCTGGAAAGCACCTGGAGACAATTTTGATTGTAATAGATGTTATATAAATAAAGCTTGATTGATATAGCTTAGATGGCGTTCTCTGCATGGCTGTTATAACTGACAGGGTGGTTAAACAAAGTGGTAGTTTATTGGCATCAGTATTCCTGCTGTTCTCCAGTTGGTGGTAGACCCTTGGTTCTGCAACCATCAGGAAAGCCTCAGTAATTTATCCTCTCAGCTTTTTCATCTACCAGTGGTTCAGCTTACTCGCATGCTACAGTGCTTCTATTTCTTTTTTGATGTTTGAATAAAGCTTCGTGATGTTATGATCCCACTTCTGACACCATTACAGCAAGCTGTTGTTTAACTACCGCTACACATGTAACAGTAGTTGAAACACCCTCCCTTAAAATGCACAGCCCAAAACATTAGTACACACCACACTACTAAACTTTTACATAAAACTCTCATTACTTCCATGAGTTCCATGGTGTCCCCATGTTTTTTTTCTTTTATTGAGCACTGCCATGTGAAATGTGCCAGACAATTGACAAATTGAGTTTGAGTTTAAATTCAGTAAGGATAAAGGCATAAACTGGACATCTAATTGAAACACAAAATGTCAGATATGTCTTCTCAGTGTCCACAATGTCAGGGTTAATAAAACCAAAAGGTGACTAAATGGATTTTTTTTACAGCACTGAGGACTTCCAACTCCCAAAGCTTTAACATTTTTATGTGCAGTCTAAACTACAAATACAATGAAATACCTATTAATACAAATGAGAAATAATATTAGAGAGGGGTGTAGTTGCCTCAGGTCACAAATGCTCAAATATTTTATCTTCTGTCTGAGTAAAGGAGACACAAAGCATTAAAATGAATATGACATTTAATTGAAAAAAAATAAGTTGACTAATGTTGTTGAATGATTATTGAGAGGAAATAATCACCTCAACTTTGGGAGCAATGTAAGATGATGCACAGTTATTTATGGACCAAATGAAGAATACATCAGCCTCTCCTATATCTTGTCATTTTTAACTAAAAATGTATTTTCAAGCACAAATGTTTTCAAAAATGTTTTCATTTAATGCATTTTTAGAACCAGATTACTGAAATCATCGTGCTAAACTTGTGTGAAAACTTGTGATGTCTGATTTGCTGTGGAAACACAAGATGACTGAACTCCAGGATCTCCTGAGGTGTCATGTGTAACAGATAACAGATAATACAGACGTTCCGCCAGATGTTGGGCAATATTACAGGCAGGTTGCTTGTGAGTTTTGTATGGAAAAGCTTGAAATGGTAATTTCAAAGCACTGGTTTGTGGTACTCTTCATGAATCCATGTTTGTCACCAAAGCTGCAAATGTAATGAGTTATTTATGGAGCATAAATAATTGATTTGCCACATATTCTACATATACTGCAATGATAGCATGAAAGAAAGTAGTAGTAGTAGTAGTAGTAGTAGTAGTAGTGGTAGAAGTAGTAGTAGTAGACGTAGTAGTAGTAGCAGTAGCAGTAGAAGTAGTAGTAGTGGTAGTAGTAGTAGTAGTAGTAGTAGAAGTAGTAGTAGTAGAAGTAGTAGTAGTGGTAGTAGTAGTATTGAAGTAGTAGTAGTGGTAGTAGTAGTAGAGTAGTAGTAGTAGTGGTAGTAGTAGTATTGAAGTAGTAGTAGTAGTGGTAGTAGTAGCAGTAGTAGTAGTAGTGGTAGTAGTAGTATTGAAGTAGTAGTAGTAGTTAGTAGTAGTAGTAGTAGTAGTAGTAATGGTAGAAGTAGTAGTAGTAGACGTAGTAGTAGTAGTAGTAGCAGTAGAAGTAGTAGTAGTGGTAGTAGTAGTAGTAGTAGTAGTAGAAGTAGTAGAAGTAGAAGTAGTAGTAGTGGTAGTAGTAGTATTGAAGTAGTAGTAGTGGTAGTAGTAGTAGAGTAGTAGTAGTAGTGGTAGTAGTAGTATTGAAGTAGTAGTAGTGGTAGTAGTAGTAGTAGTAGACGTAGTAGTAGTAGTAGTGGTTGTAGTAGTATTGAAGTAGTAGTAGTAGTCGTAGTAGTAGTAGTAGTGGTTGTAGTAGTATTGAAGTAGTAGTAGTGGTAGTAGTAGTAGTAGAAGTAGTAGTAGTAGTCGTAGTAGTAGTAGTAGTGGTTGTAGTAGTATTGAAGTAGTGGCAGTAGTAGTAGTAGTAGTGGTAGTAGTAGTAGTGGTAGTAGTAGTAGAGAAATGAAAGAAATACTCCACCATTTTTAATGGAATCTTTGAAGCTACTTTTATAATAATATGTTGATTTTTATTTGAACTGAATTTTAATGAAAATAAATCAAGTTGTACTGCCTATTGTTACAATTAACAAATGTTCTCACTTGCTGACCCCAGCCTGGTGCAGTTCTCTTTCATGTTGAAACATATGAAAACACTAATTGGGCCACATGTTCAGGTGTTCTTTTGACACATGCACTCATTTACTCCTGATTAGGCTGTTCTGTAGAAACTGGGCGAGGACTGAAGGACAATAAATCACTTAGCTCAACATATCCTCAGCTGTCCTCCCAGCCACAGCCTGCCTCCCTTGGTCCTCTCTCACATGAGAGTTGAGCCCCTCTGGAGGACAGATGAGAGACCCATCCAGTGCTTAGGGAAGGTAATAGATGTCCCTTTGTTCAGGGGTGGGGAGCCCAGTCCTACGAGGACACGATCCAGTAGGTAGACAAGCCTTTTCACCTGGAGTCCTATTTTCCTTGGTGAAAGCAACAGAATACCTCCTGTGTGCAACACCTGAAATCAAAAATTAATTTTTAGTCATTTTTGTACAAATTTTTAAGGGAAAAGGGTCATTTTTTTAAATGAGAAACCATTAGCTATGCACAGATTTGGCAGGGAGGATCTAATCCAATCCCATTCCAATTCCTCCATTCTGCTATGCTCAGCTCAACCGGTTTGGGTTTCCAGTGGTTCCTCTGCCTACAAAAAGTACCTTTTAATCATACAAGAGCTCTGATGTACTCTGATAAAGAGTTCATGATTATATTGCTTTGTGCTCCTTCACTCCTCTTTATGTAAGAACATCACCTTTTACCTTTATTTGCCTGTCTGTCACAGTTAACGTCCCATTTTTAACAGGATGGAACTGAAGCAAAGAGCAGTTTGTTGGGCATTCAAGATAGATAGTTAGCAAATCTAGTAGTAGTAATATAATGTTGGATAGCATCTGAATCTGCATGACTAATCATCCATGTGCGTCTGCATTGGAACAAGAAATAAAAACCTAGCATCTAAAATCTGCCCATAAGTTTGATAATTATACTTCTGTCATAGAAACGGTAGTGTCACTCTGTTTGCAATGTTAATTGGTACTTTCTTCAGAAAATGTTTGATTTACAGAGCTTTCCAGTGACTTCAAGTACTCTGAACCTGGAAAAGGTCTTCTTGTTATTTGCATGTGTCTGTGAAGGTGAAAGCACCAGTATTAGTGAGGAATGGAGAGCATTGAATTAGAATTGAAGGCTTAGCTTTAAATGGAACACACACACACACACACAAATGAGCAAAGAATTGAAGAGACTGGACCCAGTTTCTCTCCCTTAATTATAGTTTTGGGGGAATTGGGACCAGAATCGATGGCTGACAGGTGTTATCAGTTTATTAGCAGCAGTTGCATGCCAGCAAGTCTCTTGACAAGATTGTGATGTTGCAGCAATCCAAATAGCAGTTAAATGGAATGAACAAACTTCTGTTTGTGTCTGCCAGAGAGCTGCTGAATGGTATCTGCACGACCAAGCGGCAGAGTTTCAGCAAAGAGAGAAAGGAGAGCACGGAGCATTTAATCAATGCTGCTCAGTCAGGGATCGAGGAGGGGATGGGATGCAGGAATGTGAGAGGTGCAGGGAAGGCAGGAAGCTGCAGAGCACCAAACAAAGACCCCCTCCCCCCAACACAACCACCACCTGTGCATCACACCACCGTGATAAAATGTTAGGATTACTCACGTTTGCATACCATGAATAATTTCTACATGGTCAAAAAACAAATCCAAAACAAGGAAAAGAAAACAGATGGTTCCAGGCATATTGTTTGCAGCGGATAAGGCTATGATTTACAGATACTGATTTGTTTCAAACACCAGACTTTATGTCATTGTAAAGTACAGGAAATGATTAAAAAGACAAAAACTTGTCTGCTGTCATCAGTTCATCGCAGAACTGATAGACTGGATTTTAACTATTTTTACAGTAACACTGATTACAACATTCTAGTTTTTGGATATGCTGTGGCTAGTTCTCTTTTGGGGCTGGATGGGTCATCAGCCCTAAAACTTGCTCTTGCTAAAAAAAAACTTGTTACTTGCTCAACACCACACCTTCCACCTTTTGCCCACAATCAGGGCTTGAACCAAGAACCCTCTGCTTTTAGTCCAGACCTCTACAGACTGAACTACCACCACCCCACTAGTGTTAAAAGAGTCAAATGGAGATGCTAAGGCTCCTCCCTGCAGTCTATGGGGAACAGTCACAATTGCACCCTGGAAAGAGTCCACCAGAGTGCATCACAGCAACACACCTAACCAGTACAATGAAGCACTACATATGGTGGGATGGCGGAAAGGTGCTTCACACTCAGTGAGGGAGGAATACATCATTACTATAATACATATATGCATTTAATAATGCAACTGTGTAATTTACGTAATATTAGACTATTACCAAACAATGTAACCCATTAAAAACAAACCAAAATATTTGAATCATTAAAATGAGACCGATGCATCATGGCCACAAGATGGACAAAGACAAATAACGGGAGGGAATGTTTTGAGGGTGCAAAGGCTGTCGATGTAGCAGAAGCAAAAATGGTCTCCTGAGCTTTTAAAAGCCCCAGTTGTGCTTTTAGCAAAAGCAATAAGGACCTGTTATTATTTTCTTTTGTAAAATTTGAATGCTCCCCCGTGGTTAAAGTACTGCTGAGGTATCTGACTTATAATAAAAGCCTGGTGGGTCACATCCCTAAGCTAATTGAAACCATGAATGCTAAACGGGTTTTTGTTTGGTGAAAATTAATTGAAGGATTTTCTATGCACAGCACACAACATCATGCAGATGAGTAATAACTTCCAGTCTTATATCAGTGTCCTAAAGCTTGCTGCTAACAGCAACAGCAGTCCGCTGCTCCTCTTGTGTCCAGAACACAAATGCAGCTGACTTCATCAGATTGTTCTTCTACCAGTGACAACGAGCTACTGTGATTTGATCGTTCATTGTATGAAACATTTAGACACACGCATATGAACACAAGCAGGGACACAGGACTTGTGTCTGTTCTTTGGCAGCCTCCTTCTACCTTCCACCATTAGTATTCTGGTGGTGGCAGAGAAAGTGCTGCCAGCATCTATCGATCAGACATTTAGCTGAATGTTCTCATCGAACCGCCGGCTGCTGCGGACGGGAGGCACGTGAAGAGATTGGAAAACAGCCCCCCCCCCCCCCCACACACACACACACACACACACAATAAATTACATGATTACACAAAAAGTGCTACGGCACCTGATAACTAACTAGTAATTGTGTTTGTTTGCTTTTTATAATCATTGGCTTCAGCTGAGTGACCTGAAGGAGGCCATCTGCAGCATCTAAACGTGACGGTGAAGGATGACAAGATAAACATTTTAGCCAGTGACTGCACAACAATCTAGATGAAATATAGCCAAATGCACTCGGCCAACATCACATTACAGCATGATGTCACAGATCACCTGGAAAGGTGATTTCAACAAAGATTTGTCTTCCTGGTGACTCCTAACATCTGTATTTCCTGTATTACACACAGTGCATATATAATTTAAATAGCAGCGTCATTGTTCATCATTGGGTTTGTTTTATAAGGTGTTGCACGAACCGTCCTGCTGTGACACCACCTCCCTGTCCAGGAATGGGAGGGTGACACCTCCTAAACTTTTAGGTGTAGTTCCAAAGCCTTCCTGGTTTGGATAACTTATAGTCAGTAGTTGTGTAGATGGAGCAACTATGCTGATGGTTAGAGCAGGCATGTCTGACCTGTAGCCATCACCTCAGTTATGATAATATCATCATCTTCATGTCTTCAGGTTAGAGACAAATTCATTTCCCCCTGCCATTATTGCTTCCTCATTTTTGAGGTTGGGCTCTGTATAGTTCTGAGGTTACTGGCAACAGCTGCAGACATTTTACTCTCCATAACATTGTTAATTTTTGCATTTCCAAATCTAATTTCAATCAATCAATCTTTATTTATATAGTGTCTGTTACAATCAAAATTGTTTCTAGGCGCTTTACAGAATTTCCAGAATCTAGGGCCTGAACCCCAACAACCTGAACCCCCCCAATTGAGCCTGAACCCCCCAATTGTTCTGTTTTGTACCTCAATCTTTCTAAATTCTTCTTATGCCCAATTTTCTGAAGCATAAGTTCTTTTAGTTGTTCAGACGTTAAAGTGATACCTTACCTCCCCCACCAGGCAGTACATAACTTTCTTGCAGGTTTGCTTTCAATCAATCAATCAATCAATCAATCAATTTTTATTTATATAGCGTCTTTAACAATCAAAATTGTTTCTAGGCGCTTTACAGAATCCCAGGGCCTGACCCCAAACAAGCAACAGTGGCAAGGAAAGGGTAGAGGAGAGAATAGACCTAGATCATAGAGAATACATACAGAAATACATTATATTAAGTAAATTGTGCTGCCGGTGGAGTCAAGTTGAGTGGGTCAGCGGGGTCGGAGGTCAGTATGCAGCTCTGAAGGCAGCGATACTTGTAGATGAATACAGAAGGAGGGGGGGGGGGACTAAAAAAAACTAAATCAAATCAAATCAATCTTTATTTATATAGCGTCTTTCACAAACAAAATTGTGTCAAGGCGCTTTCCAGAATCCCAGGGCCTAACCCCAGACTACACAAGAAATAACATCACTCATCTACTTGATGAGGAGGAGAGGAGAGGAGAGGAGAGGAGAGGAGAGGAGAGGAGAGGAGAGGAGAGGAGAGGAGAGGAGACCATTTCCCAGTGGGGTGACAGAGGCCTGTCAGGTGATCATGTTTCTGGACCCCGGCAGCCTTGGCCTATAGCAGCATAGCTAAGATGTTAACCTAATCATTAGCCAACCCCCTAAGTATGATAATTTGTCTGTCTAGGATAGTAACTGGAACTACAGAATTAATGATAATAAGCTTTTTCAAAGAGGTAAGTTGAGATGGAGTCAGCATCCCGTACCTGGACAGGGAGCTGGTTCCACAGCAGGGAGGCCTGGTAGCTAAATGCTCAGCCCCCCATTCTACCTCTAGACTCTGGGGACCACAATAGACCAGCATTCTGAGAGCGGAGCGGTCTATTGGGCTGGTAAGGTGTCTCTAGCTCCTCCAGGTAGGATGGAGCTAGGCCTCTGAGGACCTTGTAGGTCAGAAGAAGGATTTTAAAAATTATTCTAAATTTAATGGGCAGCCAATGAAGAGACGCCAGTACAGGAGTAATGTGATCTCTTTTGTCAATACCTGTCAGAACTCTAGCTGCAGCATTTTGGATCAGCTGGAGGCTTCTTAAAGAGTTGTTTGGACACCCTGATAATAAAGAATTACAATAGTCCAGCCTGGAAGTAACAAATGCATGGACTAACTTTTCAGCATCATGCCTTGTCAGTAGTTTCCTGATCCTTGTGATGTTCCTCAGGTGAAAAAAGGCACTTCTAGAGACTAATTTAATGTGTGAGTTGAAGGAGAGATTTTGATCAAAAGTTACTCCAAGATTCCTCACAGAGAAACTAAATGTTAATGAGATAGTATCTAGAGCATAGGTGTCAAACTCTGGCCCGTGGGCCAAATTTGGCCCACAATGTAATTATATTTGGTCCACAAAGCCATACCAACTGACTATTAGAGCTGGCCCGCTGGTATTATTGCTTAAAGCGCATGGGCTAATACTACAAATGCCAGAATGCTCTGCTCGTGTTTTGGTGTGAAAATCCATACTCCACATCAGTTGGTGGTGGTAATGCACCAATTTGTGGCTTGCCAACAACCAAGGCCCTTGACTTTGTCCCAGTTTTGAATTTTGGCCTACTGGGTATTTGAGTTTAACACCTCTGATCTAGAGTGATCATGTGATCTAATCTATCCCTGAGATGTTCAGGACCAAACACCATGACCTCAGGATACTCTTGTGGTTTTCCTTTGTGGGAAGCAGTTTGGTTTTTTTCCCCTTGTCCTGTCCAGTAGTGAGGTTGCAGAACTGGCATCTGCGTGTCTCTTGTGTCAGACAGGTTTTTTTCTGCAGCCATCCTTTAACCCAACCCATCCTGTACCTGATCAATATTAAGAATTTATTTTGTGAATGAATCTGGAACCCGACCGCTGGAGAATCTGTACACCGATGGAAAACCACTACTAGACAGGCAATAGACAAAAGTGAAAGGGAAAAAGTAAAAAAAAAAAATAAAAAAAAATATATATATATATATATGTGTGTGTGTGTGTGTGTGTGTGTGTGTGTGTGTGTGTGTGTGTGTGTGTGTGTGTCTGAATCAGAGAGTCAATGTCACACTCTGTTATACAGCTTTAGGCACTCCATTATCCATGTGTGTGGCATTGAGTCATAGGCTTTCTTGTAATCAATCCAGGCAGTGCACAGGTTGGTGTGTCATGTTACAGTCCTGGGCGATTGCCCTGTCGACCAGTAGCTGGTGCTTGGCACCTCTGGTGTTGTTGCCTATGCCTTTCTGTGCTCTGCTCATGTATTGATCCATGTGCCTACTGATCTTATGATGCCTGATAGGAGCTTCTATGTGGTGCTGAGGCAGGTTATGGGCCGGCAGTTGGACAGTATTGTGCCCTTCTGGGGGTCCTTCATTATGAGGACTGTCTGGCCCTGGATTAGCCACTCTGGAAGATTCCCTGATGTTAGCAGCTGGTTCATTTGTGGTGCCAGGCGTTCATGGAGTGTAGTCAGTTTATTAAGCCAGTAGGTGTGAATCCTATCAGGCCCTGGAGCTGTCCAGCTCTTCATTTTGGACACTCTTGTTAAGATGTCTGCTGTGATGACTAATGGATCTTGTTCTGGAAGTTGACTGTTCTTTGTAGGTCTTTCAGCCATTGGACATTAGTGTTGTGTGTTGCCACTTTCTCCCAGATACTCTTCCAGTATTGCTCAGTCTCAGCCCTGGGGGGGTCTCTTGTCATCTTGTTGCCCTGCCATTGAGAGTAGACCTTAGCTGGATTGCTGGAGAACACCTTGTTTATTCTCCTTGCCTCTACTTCTCTTGTGTACTTCTTCATTCAGGTAGCCAGGGCTGCGAGCCTTTGCTTGGCAGTCTCCAGTGACTCAGTTGTGGACAGTTTGTTATATTTCCTGGATAGCTCTTTCTTTAGATTCATGCCTCTACTCAGTAGAAGAGGAAAGGTGATCACAACTGATGGGGTTGAACTACCTGAAGGGAACATTACAGATGTGCAGGACAGTTACAAATACTGTACCCGGGGATCCCACAGGTAAATGGTAACCATGAGGAGGCAGCTAGGTTAAGGCAGGTCCCGAAAAGTTTTGAACATGTTATTTTGAACATGTGAAATGAGATATGGGACAATTCCAAACAAAAGCAAAAACATAAAAACATCATACGTATGCAAAAAGCTAAGTTTATTCTTCCCAGCCACTTTTCCATAAATCAAAATTAAATCAATAAAGGAAGTACTTTGACTATAATCTTTATTTGAACACCATCGTCTCTTTACTGCTTCACAATTGTGTCTTTGTCCATTATTTAGAAACACACAAGTTTGGATAGTGCTCTAACTCATTCTTTAGTTTACGCCATAGTTTCATCCTCATGCAGAAACACTGTTTTCATGTTCTTATATTTGATTTTGTGATGTAAAACGATCCTCTTATAGTATATTTTTCTTCCCTCTGCCTGAAAATGCACTAAATTGTTGCTGGTTTACTGTTCTTATGTTGTGCTTTGAACATGATTTGATCCCTGATTTTAAGTATTCTCGATTGCAGATACAGTAGATGTTTATGGTCCCTGTTCCCAGCTTTGTTTATCCTGACTGCTCTTTTCTTTAGAATGTATAGAGATGGTAGTGACTTCCAAGAATTGTTACCTCAGATCTCCTCACAGTCAGTCTGATATGGTGACCTACATGTCCTGCAGGGATTGAGCTGTTGTGTTCTAGAACCTGTTTTACTTTGATTAGCATTGTAGTTGTTCTTGAAACGAGATTGTAGCTGGTATAAGTGAAGTTTTCATCAAATATGACTCCAAGAAATAGTTTTCAGTCGCCCTTTCAAAATGAACATCAATTTGAACATGACTTTAGAATGCCCATTTCCAAATTTTGATGCTCAACAACAGTTTAAATCATGTCCAAAACAAAAGATGTGCAAACCAAACAGGTTTTAATACATCTGAAGCGTTACCTCTTTATTATGTGATATAAATAGTTTGGGAGCTCAATACTGACCTCTGGGGGAAGCTTGTCCAGATTTGTTTCTCGTCTACTGCTGTGAGAAACATTGAGCGTGGATTTCTCCTAAAACATTTATTTACATCATCTGTTCCACTTAGGTCAGGAATTGTCCTTGCCAGGTCAGCTCCGACAGTCACAAAAAAGGATTTGTATTGTCTGCAGCAACATCTTTATCATATCTGTTCTTCTCAGTAAAGTCGCTGGGACTACTTGCCCTTGGTATCCCATTCTTCATCATACCATTTGGTTCTTTATTCCTTTAATATTACTTTCATTATCATTTAATACTTTTTTATAAGATTCTTCCTTACTACTGGTTAATTTATTTTAATGTTCTTTATGTCTGTTTTCTGCCTCTTGAGTTCTCTTTCTTATGAGGTTCCTCTACACGACTTTCTCAGCAGGATGCTGTCCAGACATTCACCTGCTGGACGTTTCCTCTGTTAGAGTCATTCCCAACTCTGCCTGTGTGTCTGCTGTGTTGGGTCTTAAACACAACCATTTCACTCATTATTATTCATGCTATTATTATTGTGTACTAATGTCACCGTACGGGAAGCAGAGTATTTATTATTTAACTTTATGCAGAAGAGCTGGGAAAAAATAGGGTTGTGTTCCTTTTAATAATTATTAATAATTCCCTCATATAGGGAATCAATATGAAGATTTGCTGTTCTTTTTTAAGATGCCTTTTTTCACCTTGCTTTTATCTTTTTGCTTGAAAAAATTCAATGTGTTTAATAGAAAAATAAACTCAACCAAAGCTCAATAAATACAAACATTTACAAAATTCAACGATGGACACTTAAAGACTACAGGCAAATTTAGCCCTAAACTGTGATTAAGTCACCAAAGAAGGGAGATTAAAAGGTGCTGATGCACCCTGTGTGTGAGTGAACTCCTTGCTGTGATTCTGATGAAAGGTTAAGAGGTTGCTGGTGGTAAACTAGAAGGTACCCTGTGTACCTGCTGGAGCATTAATATTTTGGAAAAGCTCACAGTTGAACCTTAGCTTGATTCATAATTGTGTCTTTTTCAATGTCAGGTTACACAGAAAATCCAGCTTCCTTATGGAGAGTCTGTTCCTTACGTTTGAGATGTCCAGTCACGGTCAAGGTCATGATCTTTGACTGAAAATGAAGCATTTTTGAAAGTAGAGCAGCAAGTTATTATGTAGCCAGAGTTGGGTGGCAGCATTAATCCTAGCAATACCAACGATTTTATGGGCAAAAAATCAATCAATCAATCTTTATTTATATAGCGTCTTTTACAATCAAAATTGTTTCAAGGCGCTTTCCAGAATCCCAGGGCCTAACCCCAGACTACACAAGAAATAACATCACTCGTCTACTTGATGAGGAGGAGAGGAGAGGAGAGGAGAGGAGAGGAGAGGAGAGGAGAGGAGAGGAGAGGAGAGGAACACCCCTGAAGGACTCCCAGGCTGTAAGGATCATTTTTGTGTGTCGTACACTGAGGAGAATCTTTGATTGTCCCCTCAAGGAATGAAACTGTAGCAAATTCGTCATTACATTCTTTGAATAGGCAGTTGATTTATAAAAAAGAAACTTTCGATGTTGTCAAAACATTGTCCCCTTTGTGTCTCCAACAATTATATATTCAGTAGCAATGATGCTGCACACAACTAATGATAAGAATAATGATAATTAGCATCATTAGTCACTGTTATTCTTGCTTTCTATTCATCAGCAGGAGGGTCCCTCTACATGGGCCTGGTCCTGCTCAAGACCTGCTCCTGCTGTTTCTTCCTGTTAAAAGGGGAGTTTTTCCTTCAATCAATCAATCTTTATTTATATAGCGTCTTATACAATCAAAATTGTTTCAAGGCGCTTTCCAGAATCCCAGGGCCTAACCCCAGACAAGCAACAGTGGCAAGGAAAAACTCCCCTTTAACAGGAAAAAACCTTGAGCAGGACCAGGCTCATGTAGGGGGACCCTCCTGCTGATGGCTGGCTGGGTAGAGAGAGAGGAGAGGAGAGGAGAGAGGAGAGGAGAGGAGAGGAGAGGAGAGGAGGAGAGGAGAGGAGGAGAGGAGAGGAAGAGGAAGAGGAAGAGGGAGAGAAGCAGAAAAACGGAGAGGAGAGGAGAGGAGAGGAAACCATGACCCAGTGGGGTGACAGAGGCCTGTCAGGTGATCATGTTTCTGGACCCCGGCAGCCTTGGCCTATAACAGCACAGCTAAGATGTGACCTAATGATTAGACGACCCCCTAAGTATGATAATTTGTCTGTCTATGATAGTAACTGGAACTGCAGAATTAGTAACAATAGGCTTTTTCAAAGAGGTAGGTTTTAAGTCTGATCTTAAAAGTAGCGATGAAGTCAGCCTCCCGTACCTGGACAGGGAGCTGGTTCCATAGCAGGGGGGCCTGGTAGCTAAAAGCTCGGACCTCCATTCTACTCCTAGAAACTCTGGGAACCACAAGTAGACCAGCATTCTGAGAGCAGAGCGGTCTATTGGGCTGATAAGGTGTCACTAGCTCCTCCAGGTAGGATGGAGCTAGGCCTCTGAGGACCTTGTCGGTCAAAAGAAGGGTTTTAAAAATTATTCTAAATTTAATGGGCAGCCAATGAAGCGACGCCAGTACAGGAGTAATGTGATCTCTTTTGTCAATACCTGTCAGAACTCTGGCTGCAGCATTTTGGATCAACTGGAGGCTTCTTAAAGAGTTGTTTGGACACCCTGATGATAAAGAATTACAATAGTCCAGCCTAGAAGTAACAAAAGCATGAATTAACTTTTCAGCATCATGTCGCGTTAGTAGCTTCCTGATCTACGTGATGTTTTTCAAGTGAAAAAAGGCACTTCTAGAGACTAATTTAATGTGTGAGTTGAAGGAGAGATTTTGGTCAAAAGTTACTCCAAGATTCCTCACAGAGAGACTAGATGTTAATGAGATACCATCTAGAGTGATTATATGATCTAATCTATCCCTGAGAAGTTCAGGACCAAACACCATGACCTCAGTTTTTCCTGGGTTAAGGAGGAGGAAATTTGAAGACATCCAGGACTTTATGTCTTTAAGACAGGTCTGGAGCTTCACTAACTTCTCTGTCTCCTCTGGTTTCATGGATAAATAAAGCTGAGTGTCATCAGCATAACAATGAAAATTTATCTCATGCTGCCGAATAATGTTCCCTAAGGGAAGCATGTACAAGGTGAAAAGGATTGGTCCAAGTACAGAACTTTGTGGAACTCCATGTCTAACCCTACTGTATGAAGAGGGAACGCCATGGACATGAGCAAACTGGTATCTATGATAAATATGATCTAAACCAGTCTAGTGCTGTCCCTTTAATCCCAATCACATGTTCCAGTCTCTGTAACAGGATGCTCTGATCAACTGTATCAAAAGCAGAGATCCAGCAGAACCACTGTTGCTAGTCTGGGGTTAGGCCCTGGGATTCTGGAAAGCGCCTTGAAACAATTTTGATTGTATAAGACGCTATGTAAATAAAGATTGATTTGAAAGATTGATTTGGCAACAGGGAAAAACACCCAAATCCTCTGCTAACAACTTGGTGTCTGATATCTTAAAGAATATGTTGTGCTTCCATTGATAAAATCTCTGATAATTCCCACCAGAACGCTCAATGTGTCCAACTAACAATGGGACAAGTCGAAAGGGAACTTTCAATTATTTGTTGGAAACAAACTGAAATCTAGACTGTCTGAATCTAGGTTTTTTAGAGTTTTTATTTATTTTTATCAAAGACACATGTGCCACTTGGTCAATAAATATGACAAATTTTTTGACAACTAGCAGGGTGGTGCAGTGGCTAGTGCTGTCACCTTACAGCAAGAATTTTACTGGTTCCACTGTCCAGGGGATTCGCAGAGATGGATGGATGGATGGATGGATGGATGGATGGATGGATGGATGGATGGATGGATGGATGTCGGTCCTTTTACAGCTTTCCTGAATGCAAGGACAGAAGCTGAACGACCTTATCTTGGTTCTTTTGAAGCAGCCAAACTTGTTCGTGCTGCTGCTTGAGTGAACCTGGGCGCAGGGAAAATGAAATGGGATTTCCCTTGTATGACTGAACGTGCGGTTGTGTGGCTACACATGCTGAAACGAGGAAGAAATGGTATAAATGGATAGATGAGGAATGGAAGGTGGAATGTGCCAGTGTGCTGGTGTTATCAGGACCGGCTTCATGATTAAAAATAACCAACATCGCCACCATATTGAAACATCATTCTAATGATACCTGCGCTAAAGCTGTGATGTACAGATAAACTGAGATGGAGTGGAAAGAAACAGCCTCGCTCCTGGAGTTGTGTGAGTAGGTATCATCTGCAGTTGTGAGAGTTCCTGCCATTGTTCTGAATGCTTTTGTGTCTTCTACAGAAGTGAAACTAAATAAATCCCAGTTGGCTCATGGCGACAGAGATGCTCTGGCTAGAGCTAGAAGATATGTGGAGGACCTGTTGACCTGTGCTCATGCTCAGGAAAAAAGGAGGAAAGGAGAAAGAGAGATGGACATACAGACTTCTGACTCGGGTGATGATCAGGACAGTCTGGAACAGGTGGGTCTGGATGATCAAGTAAAAGTTCATGGTGGAATTACAACTGACTGTTCGCTCTGCAGAAAGTGTGACTACATGTGATCACTACTATGGTGTCTCTGGTATCCTTGTAGTGGAGCCGTTATCTGAGCTAACTTATGTTCCAGTGGCAGCGTCAGATGTTCAACATTCATTTCTCATTCCTGAAAGAACCCGTTGGAGTTTGTTAGGGAGAGCTATGTTGTGTAAGCTGCAGGCCAGCTTTCATTGTGTTCCTGATGGGTTGCTTCTCACTGACGCTGATAAAGCATCGCAGGCAGTCCAATATTTGCCACCTCCTAATATTCTGTATATTGCTAAGATGTCACCTTCTTTAATGTCTGCTATGAGGCCTCTGCTATAGTGTTAGTGTGTTACTCTGTCAAGTCCTCTGAGTACATCCATGAAGCTGCTGCCTCACTGTGAAAATAATTTGGTCATTGGTCCTGAAGGGTGTGTTTTGAGAATTTAATTGCCAAAAGAGCAACACATTTTGCGCAGATTAACTGGTGAGTTGCCTCAGAAAGCTGCTGTGAAGGCTGGTGTTGGTGAAAAACAATGGCATAAGAGGATAAGAAGGTGCCACTATCTGTCCGAAGCCTTCAGACTGATGTCAGGAGAGATTTGTTTTAGTTGCACCGTCCACAGAGTCTCTTTACCCGAGAGCACCTTTATTCTACAGAGGGCACCTTATTCTCTCTGATTAGTTTGAAGTTCCTAATGCATTATGGTCCATAAGAATAATGTGGGATTAGTTAGACCTGCCCCCTGCCATCACGGGGTGCTAGTGTAGACAAGAAGTCCATATAACCATAACCCTCTAACACTCCCGTTCTCTCGACCCCAAAACCCAACAGAGCTGATGAAGACCTCAGATCTGCAAACTAAGAACAGCTTTGCTGTACTGTAAGAATGACCACAATTATACCTGGATGGTGGAGCAACCAATAATCCAGAGGTAGGTTTAAGGGGCATTACAGATGTGGGCTTTATGTTTGTCCATCTCCAACAGGAGAGTCATAAAAAAGCAACACAAGTTGATCAAATTGCATCTATTTAGTCACAGATAATTATCCTGGGAGATTCCAGCCTGCTTTGCCTGGAGAAGACTTTTGCCTGCACACCCTGAGCACACAAAGCCTGGGGAGTACACGATACTCTACAAGCTTCTCCAATCAATTGACACATATGTAAAACACACATTTAATCCTATGTCCCTCTCTTCTAGGTGGAAAGGCAAAGCCTAAACAGCACATTCCATCCAAGTAAAGACCCAAAAGGGACAATAAATGTGGTTATAAATATTCAATAAATAGGATAAATATATCCATAGACATGTGGAAAACGCAATGTCTTGATATGTATTGCTATAACAAACAAAGTGCTTTTGATTTATTTATTTTTTGACTTCTAAGAGCTGCGACCGAGGGCCGAGAATCCCCCTGATCATGAGACAGTCCTTCTCCTGCCATTATTCTCCTGCCTGCAGTTTCTGTGGGGGCACCTTACAGACGGGACCCAGAACTGTTATTCTCACTAAAATTTGCAGAGGCAAATTTGAACATATCAGTCCTGTGCTGGCCTCAAATCATTGGCTTCCAGTGCAGGTCAGAGCTGATTGCAGGTTATAAATGGTAAAGTGCTTTGCACCATCTTATTTGACCGAACTTGTAAATTTGTATTTGCCAGCTCCTTAGATGCTTTCATGACTGTTAAAATTATTTTAACACTCTTACTACTTGAATCAAAATTATTTTAATGTTTTAAGGCACATTCTGTTAAATGTTTTTATGTGAAACCTGGTACATAAAATGTGCTTTATAAATAAAACTGCCGTTCCTTCCAATAGTGTCTCATGAAGCTTACCAGAGGTTTTACCACATTGGCCTGTTTCTTATAAAGTAGCACATCAAGCATGTAGTCATCCTTGTCCTTCTTGATATTGGGATCATGTTTTCCTTGATCTTTGGTTTCAGTGCTGGTTTGTAGAGGAAGGCTGCCTAGCAGGAACAAGTCGTTATCTAATCTGCTCTGATCTCAGGTCATCTACAGATCAATGTGTATTAAGCCCTTACACGTGGGCAGAGTATCTCACAGTAACCTTTACAATTCAAATGAGCCCCCGGCTGTGCAACACTCAGTGCAGAGTCAGAAATGGAGTGTTGAGAGTAGAATATGAAAGCAAATGAAGGGATGCAGCATGGTCTTGCAGGGTTAATGGTGAAACAGCTCAGGATCTCTCTAATATGAAGATTTAATTGGGAGTCTTGAGTGGCACGAGGTCATGAGACAAGAGCATAACTGACAATTAACCAAAGAGTTAAAGACAGGTTGAGTGAAATGCAAGGATGCAATCAAGAAATTGTGCTCATAGGCAAGGTGAATAGCGCTGGCTGAAGAACTTTGATGTTTTGTTTCTTCAGTGAACTGCTGAATACTGAACCTCAGGTATTCTGCCTTCATCTGCTAAGTGTTACACCCTCGTGTTACAGGAGGACACCCTGCTGCAGAAGAAAAGCGTGAAGGGTTGAGATCTAATGTTCGCACATGTACTAAAAACCAATTATTCCCCAAAGATAAACCAGATCTTTATAAGAACGGAATGAAGTTCATTAAGTGACACATATGTCAGAGTAATTACAGCTGAAACCTTGGAAAGAGCACAAGAATCTTGTCTGCAGAAGATCAGTGGAAACGCTTGCTATTGTATGTAGGTTTGGACACTTATTCTTCCATCTAACACTATATATACAGTTTTTGCTCATGTCGGTGATTGCAGTTTTCTCTGGGGTTCGGACCTGTCCTTCAGTTCTTTCTCACCTACTCAACAAACCAATTTCGCAGTGAACTCACAAGAATATCCAGCAAGGTTCTCCAAGACATATTCCATTGTAAACTGAAGGCGTTTCAAATATATATTTTTCCTCTTTAAATGGCTCAAATCTAAACAATCTGTTTCTCTCAATGACTCCTTTACTGTTTCTTCTGATTTTCAGAATTATCCAGCTAGAAGAAGAAATTAACCTTGTTAAATGTCCCAAATTGCCTTTGTCAATAAAACTGTGCTCCTCCTTTGCAGCCTTTAAAGTCCAGCTTTAAAAGTCTCTGGTCATCCTGAGCTCTGACCTTAATGCTTATTCGTGGTCTTCTGTGGATTTTCTTATTTTAAACCTTTACTTACTATTTTGATGCTTGTCAATTTGTTTCACATCACTTGACGTTTTCCCAACTCTGATTCAGTATTAATGTTCTTTTTCAGATGAGAGAGGACTTTATACGTCCCCCACTGGCTTCCCTTCCCTCCCAGCGCTGGACTGTAAACTATTCATTGATTTTCTTCTTTAAAATATGATCAAATAAACCTTTAAAAAAGCAAAATTGTGATCAGCAAACCATCAACATCCAGATTTTAATCATTGGGAGAAGCTGTCTTGAAGGAAAGGGAAATACTGTGAACACCTTCACCTATATATTAAGTAATAAATGTTCTCAGATAATAAGGGCAAAGCTGCTTGAGAGTACAAACATCTCTGTAAAGAAGAATTTCTGAATCTGACAAAAGTGCAGAAATAATTCCAGCAGCAAAAGCCAGGAGAGATGACAGCGAATTTTCAATCACCCCTCTAGACTGAAGAGATCCTCCAGTAGATTAAATCTCAGCTCAACAAAGTACCTTTTTACATGTTGCTATTTAACAGTGAGGTTTATATAAAATAAAAAACCGTTAAAAATAGGACAAACACGAAAATAAGTGGATCTTTAATACACAACTAAACTAAATGGAATGTAGCTCATCTAATATAAATAATCTGCGGACCTCAACAACCTGGATGGCTCGTGATCATGAGCTAGGCCATTTAAAATCTTCAAAACAAAAAGCTATTTTGAAGATCTATTCCAATGAGGACCTTAAAGCTGCTGCAGGGAGGCCAGAAGTAGAATGATGTGCTTATGCTATGTTTTGCTTGCCAGAAGTTGAGCACCAGTATTTTGCCCTGGCTGCAGGTGTAGGCCCACATACAGAGGTACTCTAGTCAGGCCTTGATGGCATCTGAGGCCTTAAGATGCTCCTAAGAAGCCTTAGAGTCTAAACAGAGAAGATGGTGTGATGAGAGGAAGGAGATATATTCTCCACATATTGATAGTTGTACAGGGATCATGTTTGTGGCATTTCTTTTATGGTAAAAGGATTGAAATAATGAGCTCCAGCCTCATTATATTGTAAAGTTGATCATGTTAAAGGTTTGATGCTTTAGTACATAGGTGTCAAACTCTGGCCCGTGGGCCAAATTTGGCCCACAATGTGATTATATTTGGCCCGCGAAGCCATACCAACTGACTATTAGAGCTGGCCCGCTGGTATTATTGCTTAAAGCGCATGGGCTAATACTAGAAATACCAGAATGCTCTGCTGGTGTTTTGGTGTGAAAATCCATACTCCACATCAGTTGGTGGTGGTAATGCACCAATTTGTGGCTTGCCAACCACCAAGAAAGAGGAAGCAGTCATAGCAACCTTATATGCTAATGCTAATTCTGGCACTACCCCTCTGAAAAATGATTAAAGGAAAGGCAGAAAATAGGACCTTTCTGAACAGGTAGGAGGCGGAATATCTGTTTAGATATGTAAAAGACAGACCTGTCTGTCTTGTATGTGGAGCCAATGTGCATAACAAGGAGAACAACAACAGATGAGACTATAAAACACAACACCAAGACAAGCACAAGCACCTGGAAATGACTCAAAGGCACCAGAAAGTAGAAGAGATGAAAAGGCATTCCATTTACATTACATTAACTTAGAATGGCAAAAGATTACTGTTGAAATTTAATTCAGAAGGGTGCAAATAAAAAGAGAAGAAATGAATGCCAGTGATGTGTTTTTATTTGAATTTTGATTTTGCATGTGTGCAATAATAAATTATATATTGTATTGTGTTAAGCTTTGCTTGTTCCATGTTCAGTTTTTGAGCAAAACTAGTTTGGGTCCATACCAAAAGGTTCCGTGTTATAGCTGGAGGAAGATTTTTTTCAATAAATATCAATGTTGGCCCTTGACTTTGTCCCAGTTTTGAATTTTGGCCCACTGGGTATTTGAGTTTGACACCTCTGCTCTAGTATATGCTCCATGCTGCTAAGTGTATCAGGGAATCGGCTAAAGAGTCACACTGTCACGGGCAGAACCTCGACGCAGATGCAACACACAAACCACAGAGAACTTCGCCAATGATCGACTTTAATAATAAACAGTCTCTTTTCATCAAAGAACACAATGTCCAAAAACTCCAGGCAATAATCCCACAGGTCCTCAGATAAGAACTCGTTCCAGGACAAGAAGAACTCAGTCTAATGGGAACAGACAGGAAGCAGCAAAGACTTGGTCAGACAGAACAATGAGCAGTTTACCAGGGCAGGAGCAGGACAGGCTGGTCAACAACAGGCAGGGTTCAAACCAGGAAAACCATCTGAAGAATAACGCTCAGGCATGAGCACACAGACAACCTGGCAAAGAGTGAGAGCCAGGTAGGGGCTGAAGCTGAGATCCAAACAAGTGTGCCAGATTGAGCTGATGAGCACAGGAAAGGCACAGGTGTGCACGACTGTGCTGGTTAAAAAGGAGCAGACTGTGACACATACTAGTCAATTAAACTAAACTAAACAGCCTCTGCGCCGGCTCTGGATCACACTGCCTCTGCTATTGAGCCCTAATCACGGGACCGGATTTCCCTTTAGCAACTATTTTTCAGCTGCTTTACTTTTCTGCTCAAATCAAAGTGCTTCTACCAGGATGCCAGTAATCATAGTTGTTGACAGCTTATTCTGTGTCCACCAGTAATAACCCTAACCCTCCTATTTAAATGACCTCATAAATCCTCATCATCCAACCAGAGTGTTGCTCTCTCAAAACACCGGTTTACTTGTAGTTCCAAGAATTTCCAAAAGCAGTTTAGGGGGGGCAGAACGTTGAGATACCATGCACTATTTCTCTGGAACTAGATCCCAGTTTTGCTCCAGGAGACAGACACAGTGTGATTATTTAAAACCAGACTTAAAACTTTCCTTCTTAAGGAGGCTGATAATTAGGGTGAAGACAGAACTGCTGTGTTCTGCTGCTCTAGACTGAGACTGGTGCTGCTTTATAACACCCCCCACCTCTCCCTCTTTCTCTGCTTCCTAAAACCTTAGAAATTAGACATTCTTGTCACATAAATGTTCATGTTACTGTTGGAGCCTGTCTTGTTTGTCTCTAGTCTAAGAGATCTTGGATATGGTCCATCGATGGTCTATGGCCATGTCTCCATATAAGGACATCTGAAGATGCCTCTGGGCCCCTGGACTTATATCTATACACTGTATATATTACTGATGTTAATGTTGATGTTTTCTGTACATGTGGATCTCCAGGTTTCCTTTTTTCCCAGAATGGATTTTAGGTATTTTCTTGACCCAGTTTTAGGGTCTAAGGACAGAAGAGGTCAAAACTGTGCAGCTTGTAAAGCCTCCGAGGCAACAGTGTTAGTGATTTTGGGCTCTAATACAATAAACTAGAACTTAGTATCACATAGATTAAGTGATAAAATTACCAGACAGACAGAATGTTTTTTCTAAGACCTGATTTGGCAAGAAGGTGAGGCGCTTTCCAGAATCCCAGAGCCTGACCCCCAACAAGCAACAGTAACAGGAAAAAACTTCCCTTTAACAGGAAGAAACCTTGAGCGGGACCAGGCTCATATAGGGGGACCTTCCTGCTGATGGGGGGGTGGGTAGAGAGAGAGGAGAGGGGGGAGGACAGGTAGAGGAGAAACTAGGCAGAGATCATGGAAATACAGAAATTACAACAAGCTGTCACCCACCCTAAAATCTGGGTGGGTCAGCGGGGTTGGAGGGCAGCAGGTCAGCGTACAGCTATGAAGTTGGTGACACCTGTAGATGAAGCACACATGCAGTTAATCCTTTCCACGTAAGTGTACATATCATTAAAAAATGTGGTGAGTTTCTCCACACAAAGAGTAGCACCCATTCCATAATAGAGAGCACAGACCTATGTAATGACAAAACCAACCTGGGTCAGACAGGGATTTTTATCTTGGGGTAACAGTTGATGCCTCCCCAAGAGCAGCTTTTAGCCACTCTCCCCTGGTGCTGCACATCATGACTTCAGCTCTTGGGCAGCAGGTAGTCTCTGAGTTGCTTACAAGTAGGTAATATCTACACATCAGCCCCCTTGATTTCCTGTGTCCCCCTCTACATCAAACACACTAGCAACTCCCCTATTACACCAAGACGTCATATAAACAGGAATTTCTATAGAAGAATCCCTGAGAAGAAAGTGAAAAAACTGATACCCCTAAATAACATTAATATTTGTAAGTCTTGTTTTTTAGTCCAAACAAGCACAAATATTAATTCAAATTTGAAGTTGTGACACAGAAATGATGCAGATGGAAGGGTGTAACAGTGAAAGCTGCACCAGAACACTACAAATGATGATCATTTGAGTCTGCCACCGATGTTTAGCTTAACAGTTACAGAGACACAAGATCTACTTAAGACACAAACACACACAGACACAGAAAGGGAAATAAGCAAACTTGCATATTGTGATGACTAAATGAATCCAGCCAGAAACACAGAAACTAAGACCCAGTGTGAGTGGGTGTGAGCTGTATATTCAACATGAATGGAAAGTTTACCACAAAGTTTAAAATGGTCAAAATCAGTCCTGCTCAGGTGGAGGGACCCCGTTCCCCCAGCATATACAGAACGGTTGACAGCTATTACGTTCCGCCTGAAGCTCCTAAGAAATTCCATACTCTCTCAGATGGTTCGTTGTGGGTGGTGTGGGCATCCTTTTTTGATTTTTTGTTTCAGGCCTTTTGAGCATTTGACACACAACTTATCTGCTCCCTCTTCATGAATCATTGTAATGACAGGCTTATATACATGCCATAAAGCTTACTGGCAATCACTGGGTATTATTTTTGATTTGGAATAGTTCTTGTATTTTGTTTCTCTTTTTTTATCATTGTTGTTAATGTGCTGGATGTCGACATGTCTACCCCTCTAACTGTGTGTAACAGTGGCACGTTACTGTGGCTTTATAGGCTAAGTCTCATAAACAAACATGATGGATTGATGATAAACAGTCTTGTTTAGGGGTAAAAGATCTTTTATGAATGAAAACATTTTTAAAATGTATGAAAATATGTTATTTGATCACGCTCACAGATCTTTTGCAGTCTTTGCATATCAAAACATTGTAATGATCAGTCCAGCAGACTGTTGATGTAGGCATTTATGTCAGGATATCTTGTTTTTTAGTCACTATCCAGAGCTTGTGACCACAGGTGAGGCTAGGAATGTAGTCTGAGAGCGGAACCTGTTGAGTCAGCTTCTCATTGGCCAACTGAGAATCATGGTCTCAGATTTAGAGGTGCTGATTTTCATCCCAGTCTCGTTACAGACTCCCAAGACCCGTTCTAGTGAGAGTTAAAATTTGTGGCCAACAGAACCATATAATTGGACAAAGAAGAGGCCTGAGCATGAGACCACCTAAATACCCAGGTCCTTAAAGGACAGATTGATGAATAGGACAGACTGACTCCTAATCTGAGGATCAACTATTTGACCTTCCTCTCCAGGTCCCCTGAAAGACCTTGCCAGGGAGGCGGAGGTGTGTGACCTCCATGTATTTGAAACATGTACAGGTGCCGCAGAGGCATGTCAGCCAAAATAGCACTCTAAAATCCAGAGCCGTGAGGAACTTATCACCACTGGGGACCTGCCACAGAGGAGCTGTTTGAGTGTCTTGATGTCCTCAATCATGATGTCCTCAACCATGGAGTTCTCAACCAGCTCACAAAATCCCAAATTGTGGTCTGCTGCACCAAACACCATACTGTGTTGATGTTCTCATAGAGCAATTTCAGATGTTTCTGTTTGAAATAATAGCCACACAGAGGTTTAGTATTCTCACATAGAAGAGGTATCAGTGGCTAGTAAAACACTGAAGACACCAAGCTCACTCATGCCCTTTTAGTCAGTAAGTAATCTCACGAGAACCTTGAGAGGTAGCATACACCCCTGCATCCCACAGAAAAACTCACATGCTCCTTTGCATCCTGTAGTTTGAACTCCCAAATATTACTCAGCAACATTACGGACACAAGTCAGCTGCCAAGTTCACAGTATGCTTTATGCAACCTGAGCAAAATCTGAGCCATTTTCTCACTGAAGGAGAATCTGCCCAGCATTTGATTATCAGGCTTTCAATGGCTTTTCCTCCATTTTCATGTCCAGCTGTTTATTTTACAGATGATAAGACTGACTTGTAATTCTGGTGCTTTCTTATTTTGTCCTTGAGGAATATTCTGAACACTCAGATTCAATTAAAGTTTGCATATTGTTTTGTAGTGTGTACATTGTTTGTGCGCGTGAACAATGCTTTCATTATATTTCTTTGTAGATTTCTCTCAGGGTACACATGTTTCTGCAAATGCACCTTTATTTGGTTGCAACGCATAGGATCCAAATGTAGCATTTAAGGTTCAACGGTGATTGAATGATATCCAACTTTCTCTTATTGCATTTGTCTGAATGCTTCTGAAGCATTTAAGAAATGGATTTGTGATAGTGAAATCCTGACCTTGCTGAATGTCTCTGATTGATCCTTTTCTTTGGTCTGACTGGAGCTTAATAGTGTTGTTCTCCTTGTAGATCTATGCAATATAAAATGTGAGAAAAGCCACAACATGGCAGAGGTCCGGACGTAGATGCAGAGCAGGCGATCATCTTGGTGTTAATATTATTCTTTAGATTAAACCATTAGCTCACAGCTGCATTGTCAGTAGATTACCAAAATATAGTTATAAAATAAAATATTGCGACTTATTTATTGCTTTGTCCATGATGTGCACACATCTGAAATATTTTTTGCTGTTTTGTTTGAAGAAATTGGCCAGTGCAGATAAATGTAGATGTCTTCCAAACCCTTCAGGGACAATACTAATAGAGCTCTACCTTGGCTTTGAATTTATTGGTCCCCTCTGTTAAAAGAAACATGTTACGCTGCTGACTAGCAGATACAAACTGAACTCCAAAATCCAGACAGGGAGATGGAAGCAGACTCTTTCAACTCTTTACTGGAGACAGGGGGCTTTACAAAAGACTTCAGAACCAAATGACGGTGACTTGGAAAGAGGTCGATGCAGGACGCATGGACGGGTGACGCCGGCAGAGCTTCAGACAGAAGAGAGAGCATAGGTGAGCAGATGTCTACAAGGAATCACCAGACAATACACAAGCTAGAACTCAGCCAATCCAACTAAAGTTTCTCAAAGAACTTGCACCAAGCACGGGGAAGAGACCGACCTTTAACTAGCAGCTGACCAGATGATGAGCCACAGCTGCACTGATGGGGTGCAAGAGAAGACTCGGTCACAGCTCTATTCAGCATGGACGAAAACAGACGCACGCGGAGACACCAACAATACACACAAGGGACAGGGGACAAACAAACACCAAGACAGAGTCCTAACACATGCTTGATTATAGCTAAAATGAATATGGTTTTTAAAGTACAAAATCCAGTTAAATTAATCAGATGAACATAATCAGTAATTAAGATGAATAAAGTGAATTGATCAATCGTTTTATACAATTCTGTCAGGCACAGATTAAAAGGTGTTGCCTGTAGTGTAAAAGATTCAGATGCAACCAGGCTGATGATGCAACTATCAACAACATTGGACAGACCTGACCATACCTGGGCCCAGCTGACCACTAATCATGTTACAGAACATTGGATGAAACTTCAAAAACAAACGTGTAAAAAGAAATGTTGCACGTTTTGGTGTAATCCACATTTAAATCAAGAATTGTGCAGATGCTGTAACAGTAATTATTTCATGGTAACAATTCTTTATTAAGTCCACATGTGTGCTGACCATTATAATCATCTTTGTTCTGATGGCTCATAACTGTTGATCATATCTTCACTCAATAGCAGCATGTGATGGAGCTCTGCCTCTACCAGGACACCTTTTGGGAAGCAGCCAAGGGAGTAAAGCTTATTTTGCTGCAGTATATAAGATCACTGAGAAAATCCTGCAGACTTTATACCTTTTCATTATTGTTAAAATCACTGAAAGACAACTGTCCACAAATGCCTTTAGGTAAAAGTGGGGGCAGTACAATGGTACCACTCCCCCACCTCACCCCCTTCAATGGTACAGCATTCCCTTAAGTGTGGAAGCTGCCCAGAAAACACTTGACAACCACGTTTTGCAACAGCAAAGAATAATATCTGTGGATGGTTTGAGGCAGGTTTCAGGTAAAGAACATCCTCCCAGGAGTTACAGCAGATCAATAACTCACTGTCTGCTTGTCTCAAGAAGAGAAACACAACAAAAGCTTTTCAGAAGAAAATCAAAGATTAGACATTATCAAGGAAAAATGCCTTTCTCTCTGAACCAACAATAATGTTAACAAATTACTTTATCTGCTGGTTCAGAAGGAGCCAATTAGCCTTGAGCTACAAAACGTTTACTAAATTTCACAGTTGTCCCTGCATGCAAGAGGAGAGGAGAGGAGAGAGGGAGGAGAGGAGAGGAGAGGAGAGGAGAGGAGAGGAGAGAGGAGAGGAGAGGAGAGAGAGGAGAGGAGAGGAGAGGAGGGGGAGGGGGGAGGGGGGAGGGGAGGGGAGGGGAGGGGAGGAGGTAGTAGTAACAGTGGTAAACTGTTGTTGACAAAGGTACTCGGTCATTTTCAGTGTCCACATCAATATCAAAGTCACAACAATCTCTTGATCTGTTCAGAGCATAAAAACAGAAAGATGATGAACTCTGCAGATGCTGGCAACAAATGTCCACACAGGCCAAAGGATACAGACAGTATTTTATTATTAATATGTATGTTTTAAAAATTAAATTTAGAGTCTTGTCTATATACATATGCAGATTTAACTGGAGTGTGCAGTTTGTAGAGAAAGAAACAGAAGTTTATATAAAAATGATATAAATAAAATATCTAAAATATAAATGTTATGTATAATATGATGTTATAATTCTTTAAAAACACAGACAAGAGTGTTCCCTTTATTTCCTGAATGTAATAAGTAATCAGAATGTTCTATTGGAGATAAATAAAAGGGATTAAACCTAACATAGATCGAGAAATGTGCTAAAAATTACACAAGGAATGAAGCTAAAATGAGGGGTCAAAAACCCAAAATGAGGGCAGAGAATGTTGAGACGGCAAAGTTAAACGTGCTGCTGCACCATTGGACCAAATTTTGATTTAAAAGCAGGAGCCTGATTACACTCAATACAAAGAGCGATTCTTAAATTTACACTATGGATCGTGCAGAAAAGTCCCCGGACTGCTCAGCTAAGCAGCAACTTCCTGTTTGCAGGACTGGAAAAATAACAGGACAAAAAGATGTGATTTCTTGAACACAGCTGTAGGAGACGTTAACTGAATTTAAGCTGTTTAACTGCTGCCTGGCCAATAAAAAATCGAGCAGGCCAGAAGCTCCTGTTGGATAATTACTGATGGTTTGATGATCTTTCAACTGGCATCAAGTTATTTAAGCCCAACTGATGCAACGAGCGGCTTCTCATTTCTTAAACAACCGTGACAAAGACTCATTTTGTGGTCCCAGAGAAGCTAATCAGTTTGTGAAGGAGCAAATTATTGTCCTTCATCCAGGAGAGGAAACATCTAAGGAGATTAAAGAAACTACCAACACTGGGTCCAGAACCAGCCAACATTTTTTGGAAACTGGAAGAATAATGAGGACCCCCATCTTAGAGGAAAGGGAGAGGAGAGGAAAACAAATCCCGATTGAGTAAGAAGATTTGCACACACAGAAGTGAAAGAAGTGAAGGGTCTGAACAGCTGTGAGCCTTCAGAAACCCACTAATCAGGGAGGCAGATGGGGGGAAAGGATTCAGTTTGCTCCGGAGCAATGGAAGAAGCTCATGTGGTCTCATGAGTCCAGATTTACCCAGAGTGATGGGGCATCAGAGCAGAAAGAAGTGATGCACTCAGACATGCACACAGAAGAACACAGAAGGTGCAGAGCGACCTTTAACAATGGTGTGAGTGGTGATCAGGCTGCAAGCAGCTAATCGTGGTTCACTGCTGCCGTCACCTGTTTGCTCATATTTCTTTGTGAAGGATTGTCCAACAGTGTTTTACTTTGCAGTGGATCTTTGAAATATATACAAAGTTTATGCCTCAAATAAACATTTACTCTACATAATAGACCATATAGCTTTATTTATTATTTATTATTTCATCCTTTAAGAGCATGTTCCTCTTTTACAATAGATATATTTCCTGATTAATTAGTGGCCATTTCTGCGAAGGTTCTCACAGGTTTCTAACTTTAAGTTGCTGAGACTGAACGTAAATGGACTTTGGTTCATTTCTCAAAGATGTTTGAAATTTTTAAACCAGAAAATTTAACCAACAGTTTTTCCATGACGGGGGCCTTTTGCAAATGTAGGCATTATCCATGTGATAAATATGAAAATATATATTATTTTGGGGTGAAAGCTCAGTCTGTAGGGGGCTGGGTTCTTTGTTGAAAATGTTATGGTCCTGTGTTTGGTGGGTTGCTTTTGGCATTTGTTTTCATGTGTTCTTTCTGTGCTTTCCCTAGGGGGCGTGCTTGAGCCTCTCTTTTTGTTCAACCCCAGCCCCATTTTATCTGCCAGACCAAAGGGTGTGGCTGTCCGCAAAGGCCCTTCCTCTACAAGTGGACTCACAAAAATTGGCTCAGGGCTTCATTAGGCCCTTAGAGATGAAGTGGATTGGACCCCCCCCTTAAGTTGCCCTCTTCTCTCAAGATGCATACCACCTTCCATGTGACCCTGAAGCCACTTTCCTAGTCAGATGTGTTCCTGCTTCCAAGCCCCCCATGTTCTTGAGCCACACTGGCAACCACCACACCTACAGCTGATCAGGTCCTTTGAGCAGCTGACAACGGCTCACCAGCCTCAAATCGTTTCCATCTCTACCAGCGGTTTCATTAGACTGAAAATGTTACTGTTCATTTCAATTAACTCCTGCTTGTTTTTTCTTCCTTTCCTGCCAAGGTCACCACATCTCCCCATGGAAGAACACCATTTTCGTTTTTGCTTCTTTGGCTCGCTGGTCTTCACAGCTCATTTGAGTCACACCTGCACCTTTTTGCTCTTCTGTGTAAATAAACTTTTTACCCCGTGTTCTGTCTCCTTTCTGCATTTCCAGGTCCCATCTTGTGTTTTTGATTGAATCCTAACTGAAAATCTCTTGTAGCCAAAACTTGGGAGGTGTTCTGGTCGTAGTTGCGGTACCCTTGAGCATGCTAAAAGTGTTGAAATCAAAGGAGATGATTTTAACTGTAACATCTTTAATGGGATGTTTATTAGGTGTGCAGGGATTTCCTGGGCAAAACAGGTTTAAACCACTTCAGGAGAAGACAGGAGAAGGTTACTGTGCTGGCACCAGTTGAGTTCTCCTGCACTGATCAAAGACCACATCCTGCAATGTAGGCACTCAGATCACGGTTTTGGCAGTGTCGATTCCAGGCAACCCTGCAGTCAACAAGACAGATATAAGTCATCCCTCCAAAATGTCATAGTTTGTGTAATGAATTTATCTCTGCATGAGCCACAAGATCAGATTTTACCAGGCCCGGATGCCTTGAGGGTCACTGACAACACGTTTTGCACAATTGATCGCCACGGTGACATCATCAGTCTGAAGTGCTGTCAAGGCACAAAAGCAGAGTTTATGACAGAAACTTTGACACAAGGGTACTAATAGTCTGTTAGGTCTCCTGAGATATCTATCTATCTATCTATCTATCTATCTATCTATCTATCTATCTATCTATCTAGCTATCTATCTATCTATCTATCTATCATCCATCCATCCGTCGGTCCGTCCGTCCGTCTATCTATGTGCATATACAGTACATACATATTAAGTCCCTCTCTCGTCTCAGATGTTGTTTTCAGGATCTGTTGGAGTCACTCTCCCAGCTTGGGGGTCACATCCCCAAGGGTTCTGATCAGTAGAGGAATTACTTTTTTCACACCCCTCATCACTGGTGTTTCTCCAGTTTCCTGTGTTTCCTGATGTTTTTATCACTTGGATTGCAACACCCATCACTACGCCAGACTAAATACTTTACAGTTGTCACCTTTTCGGCTCAACTCCTTATTTGGTTGTAACTTTTATCGTTTTGACCAAGATGGCCTAAATTTATCCTCTATCAATTTCAAGGTAGCGAAGATGCTGACCTGTTTGAGCTACATGACATGTTTTTTTATGTGAGCAATGTCTTTTTGAGTGAGCTGTTTGCTAAAGCTTTCTAATTAAACTGAAAATGGGTGTAAATATAAGCAGTGCATGTTGCCCCTCTTTGCTTGTTGGGACCTAAACTCAGGACGGTGGTATGCAGAAGCATCCATCGTGAACCTTATCTAGGTAGGAAATGTCTTCACGTTGCCAAGAGGCTAAACAGAAGTATCACCAGGTATTAAGGAATTCATCATCTTTTTGATGCACTTATTGATCTTTTCTGTTGGATCCTGAATATTGGCTGTGATACTCGCGAGTCTTCGGTCCTCCCTCTTACCATTTCCTTGTTGCCGAAAGGTGCTGTACTTGGGGTGGAATCCCCAATGAATTGAGAGGAAACTGCTTGTTCTTATAACAGTGACCTGTATCTCCACCTTTTGCCATTTTATTTTACCAGTATCATATCTAATGACAAAAAGGTTTTTATTACATGGGCACTGGTTCCTTTCTTTCAGTAGCTATGTTCTTGATACCTGTAATGTTCCCATCGTGCAGTCTATCTCCTTCAGTCCTGACCACCTGTCCTCTCTTTGTTACCATTCTAACACACTTGTTAAGAACAAATAGCATTCCATTATAATTGCTGTAGATTGTGGCGGTGAGGCACAGATAAACAGTGTAATAAGATTATTGGACCCCAGGCGAGAGTAGTGATGGGAAGGTTGGCAAGAAGTCCTCCCTAATAATGTCCTATTGATTAACAAAAGCCATTGATGCCTGTAGGTGTGTTGGAAGAGTTTCTGTGTGTTACGTTAAGTCAAGACTGACCACTACACTTGATGTTGCATGCATTGCGCGTCGGGATGCGATCATCATTGCACCACCAGCGGCTATTGATCTGAAAGATGCCATAGTCAGTGGAACCATCGGTGTTGTGGTTGATCGCATTGGTGTTGTATTGTGACTCCCACTTGGACAGACAGACCCCTGCAGAGAAAGAAACAGTAGACCCACATTTTAGGATAAGTATGCCTACGGCATGCAGTATTGTCCATTGTGTTCGACAGTTCTATTAGGGACTTTTTGTTTGAACCATTCACCAACCAGGTTGTTATGAATGACGGGTGTACCATTTTTGGTACAAACTAGACAGCATTGATGAATACAAATGGAGCCTTTTATTACCCTCAGAGGATTGTCAAGATTAGTGTTCTATATTAAAAGTGTCTAAGAGTATTTGAAGGCTGTAAATCAGTGGGTCTGGTTCAAGTTTGGACCTTTAGCCTGAGCATTTGTTTGACCATTTCTCTGTGCGCTGTTCATTCGGTCAATGCTCCCCTGTGGAAATGGTCAGAAATAAAAGCAATGATATTTGATTTTATTTCAATAACATTTTCATTAGTGGCACTAGTAGTAGCACAGGTAGTATTAGTAGTGGTATTAGTACATATTATTATTTTTACTATCTACATTTCCCAATCAGGGAATTTTCAGGATTTATATTTACTGTCAGATGATGCCACTTCAGATAAAGGGGTTAATTCGTTAAAAAAAAAAAAAAAAAAAAATGAATACTGGTCAAAAACATGAGCTTTCTGGGGTTCTTTGGTTCTTGAGTGGACCAGGAGAAGAGCTTTTTGCTCTTTGGCAGAACTTTCTTTGACTAAGGGAGAGTGAAAGTGATGAAGCAAATGTCTTAAAATGAGACAACTTCACTTCAACAATGATTATTTAATATAGAAACACAATTAAAAGGGTGAGTTGAAAAAAAAGGATGAAGAAATCATATTAGAAGTTAAAGCTGGCAAAATGACCCACTTGCAGCCAGCATAAAGGAAGTTGTGTCTCACATTTAAAGTCATTTTAAAGTGAAGGAGCTGAGGGCTGTATGTTGGTCAGTCATTGATATTCACACTTGTTGAGGAACAAAAATTTAACAGTAAAACTGTAAAGTCAACAGTAAAAACAAAGAATAACACAAGATGTAGAATTTTAAATGTAATGTTAAACAGCATTAAACAGTATTGGCCAACAAACTCACAGTCAGCCAGGCTAATTCCACGATAGCCGTCCATCCCGCGTGCCTTCAGCACTCGAGCCCATTCACAGCGCTGGAAGACTTTAGCGTTGGCCAAAGCCAAAAGAAGCAGAAACACTGGAATCTTCATAGTAAAAGAATGTTTCCCTGCAGCTGCTAAGATGTTTCTTATAGACACCAAACTTTCTGCAACTGTTTATAGGTGCTGTTCATGGAGATTTATGCAAATGCAGGTTTGTTGATTTGAACTTTCTGCTTTATCAGACTGATAAGCAGAAATCTAAACTGTTGGGTAATAAACTAACAACCACAGATGTGATCCCAGATTATCTCAAACCATTGCCCTTTAGTCCTCCATTATCTGGGTGAATAAAATAGGCACACTTGGTTCTTTGCAATAGAAAGTTACATTATTTATCACAACTTTTAATAGTAACAAAATATGTTTATTTTTGGATAGGTTTTAAAATTCTGTCCCAAACTCTAAAATCTGTCTATTTAGCATCCTTCTACAAGTGAGTCCCTCAACCAGAAGTTGGAACACAAACAGAAAATGTTCTGGTCAACAGGATCAAAGGCCTTTGAAAAATCAATGAAAGTGATGCACAATTTTGTTTCTTGTGCCACAGAAATGGCATGTGCTACCTTTGTTGCAGCAGCGATTTAAGCACTGCTTTACCTGCTCAATCATAAGAGATGTAAGATTTTTAGCTAGTGCCAATAAATTGAGTGTTGGTCTATAAAATGGCTGCATCACTCCCTTTATATACAGGATTTAAAAAAAACTAGACTCCCAAACAATATTCGGATTTGAAAGATGAGCGTTTGTTTCTTAATTGTCTGTAAAGAAGCCAATCAGAGGGCATAGCTACCCTCTTACCCTGTTTCGCTGTCTGTTTACCATCTCCATAAGACCATCCTTCATCCTTCATGTCCAAGGTTTTACATCAGAGATCAGGACAATTCTTTTCCAATCAAAGTTAGACAAATCATAGTGACGGGCTAGTTCGTTAAAGTGTTTAAGTTCCCTCAAATGCTACATTAACACTAGAATTGACTTCAAATGCAAAAAATGACGGACACATACAGTTGGGAGAGAAAAACAGAAAACACAGACTTCCAGCAGACTTCCCACTCCCCAGACACTTCCTCCAGCTCTTCGGGGATTATTCCAAGGCGTTCCAAGGCCAGCTGAGAGACGTAGTCTCTTCAGTGTGTCAGAGAAGAGAGAATATAGCTCAAACTCGTCTTTAGTGTCCTGAAGCAGCTTCTGAGCTGTCAGTGACCAGATCTTGGTTTCCATTCTGCCCAGAGACGAAGTAATACTGAAAAGAGAAACGGGCTAGATCATTCTGTTGGGTCCAAGGTTAGCATCTTCTGTTTGGGCTAGCTAGCTAAAGACAGACTGGCTCCATCCATGGATGATGCTAGCCAGGTACCTTCCATCTGCCTGATGAACCTCTGGGTACGACTGCCTCACCAGAACTGGTGCTGGTGCTGCATGATGACCTGTTGCAGCATTGTTGTCACTTCCCCTCATTTCAATACAAGGTCACCTGAGTCTCCTGTGTGTAACTTCCACAACCTCCAGAATGTCCACAACAATAAGGGGTAGGACCGTAAAAAAAGATTTCCCTTCTCCCTGCCCTTTTTTATTGAATATTTAATTTTACTTTGTTACATTTTTCTATATTTTTGAAAATTGAATAAATAAATCAAATCATTTTATTTATTCAAACATCTTTTTACCGGTTGTAGACTAAGAAACCATAGGAGTCAGGTTGGTGTAGACTAGAGCCAATCCATCAGATGTCCATCACTTGTATTAGGTAGATCTTCCTACCGATCCCTCTCCTCCTCCTCCATGGCATCATCTTACAGCAGTAAAGTCTGAAAATGTGCATTGCCATCTCCTTCAATTCTCAGACATTTTATCATACCAAGCTGTAATCACCCTCATGATGCAGCTACAGGATTTACTGCTCCACGTCTTCAATCCCTCACTCCTCATCAGAACACCCTTGCTCACTTTCCTCTTCTCTCCCAGCCTCATCCCAGCCCTGAGGCACAGGCAGGGATCCCAATTAATCATCTGGAGGAGTGAGGACATGTCGATCAATTAAGATGTAGGAGGGGAGAGATGATAAAGCATCTGTCCCAGTCTGAGAGGGGCTGGTATGATGAGACACTGACATGACGGGAGTGTAAACTGTGTCGTTGCTGTTAAATGAAGAGATTGATCCATAATCAAATCTAGGTTTGATTTATTTTGTTTATTTTCAAGGTTTTTACACTCAGCTCTAGCATCACCTCAGAGATGTCGATGATAAACTCTAGCAGTCAAACTAACATTTCTACTTAACTACTAATAATTATCATATTTTTATACTAAAGGTTGTTTAATATTAGTATTTAAAACTCTACTTACTGCATGAAAGAGGTGATCATTAATATCATTGTGAATCTGAAGGCCTCACAGTCATCATGCAGATGTTTAATGATAAAAATGTGAAACCAACAATTCAACCTTTCTAACATTTAAAATTAAACCCACTGACTGAGCAGGTAATAGCACATGTGACAAGCTGTTAGGTTCAAACTGTTCATATAACAATGCTGTAACTACTTATTATCCCTCCTGACCAGAACCCTGACCTACTTTAGCTGATGTTCTATCACCTCGGAATAGCAGGGGACAACCTGAACATCCTGTGACACTCCATCCCCCATTTTCTTATATGTTCCTTTTGTATAGCATGCTTTATTTTATCATGTGATGCTTACGCTTTATCATATGACGCTTACACTTACGCTTATTGTAATCTTACATGTTCGTGTGCTAGTATAAGAATAAACCTCACCAGGGCCCACACTTGTAGCCCACACTGCAAACGTGTGGTTGCCCTTGCAGCAAGTAAACTGAAGCTTCCGTCTCATTCCTCCTAACAGCACAGGAAGAAAACTGATCACTTTCTCCCCAACACAAGCCATGAATGAAGCATGAGTAAATTACTCAACCTTGAGACGTTACACTGACCTCTGCTGGAGAGGTTCAAGGCTGCGTGCGCGCGCGCACACGTGCACACGCACATTGAGGTACATTTGAGGCTCAATGAATAAGGCTGATTAGCAGTTTTTGGATTTAGTTAAGTTCCTTTACTTTTCTGACAATGTCTGCACATTTCAAACCCACTCCTGGTGTCTCCAAACATGAAGCTTCTCCTGCTGGTTTAAACAGATGAGGGCACAGCTTCTGCTGGTTCAGCCATTACGCCAGTAGGGCTTCTCTCCTTTGCAGTGGTGGACCAGTCAAGCAGAATCCCTTCCCCCTTGCCAGAAGAGCATCTCTGTCCAGTTTCCAAAAGGGTCCCATGGGAAACGTGAGATCTTCGGTTCCGGAACTTTCAGTTAGTATTTCTTTTGTCCTGCATGTCATTAATGAAGTCGTTATTACATGAGGAGGATGGAGGAAGAGTTGCTGGTGCTGCTTGGGCTGATGTGAAGAGCTGACCCTCTGCAGGTGTGTCCAGTGGTCTGTTGGATCCAGCAGCGTTGGAGCAGGGTCACTGTTGCCTGATGCAGCAGCTGTTTCACACCTCTAAGGACAGAGGTCTCATGTCTGTCCACCCCCATTGACGGCCTCCCAAGTTCCCGTTAGTGTCCACCTCCTGCTGGTTTGGACTACTTTTGTACATCATGTCACATATGTGAGCATCACAAGCTAAAGAGCATGTTACTGTCAGAGCAGCATTTGTCCAGAGAACTTCACAGAACAGGTTCTGGTTGTGGTTAGTTAATGTGAGCTAGTTCTTTAAAGCCGCTACAACTCAGTAAGAGTGTGCATGTGGACCTCAGACCGTCCTCCCAGAAGAAAAAAAATCAGAAGAGTCCTGTAGCCACTCATTCAATATGAAATCATGGTTAGAAAACCATTTATTTAACTGGGACTGTGTTTGGTTTCCAACACAAATCAGCATCTCCATGAATTCAATGGACAGAAGTATGAAATGATGCAGTGTCTCTAACAAGATGCCGATCAAATGAGGGATGTTGCTCCTCCAAGTTGCAGGTCCCTCTAAGTCAGAGTTTGGGGCTCTATCTAGCATCATCACAGACAATGAGGGCACCCTTTTAGTGAGTGTGCATCTACACTCATGGGTGTACAATCACAACACCTGCAGAACCAGTAGGGCTGTGCAGCATTGGGAAGCCCAAAGGACAGGAAATAATGGAAAATCAAGGTGAAACAGAGATGTTCTGCTGTTTCCCAGGCAACTGGAATCAGCTACAGGCATCAGGCTTCTAGGGGAAGCTGTAGTAGTAGCAGTAGCAGCAGTAGTAGCAGCAACAGCAGCTGTAGCAGCAGCAGCATCAGTAGTTGCAACAGTAGCAGCAGCTGTAGCAGCAGCAGCAGAAATAGCAGCAGCATCAGTAGCAGCAGCAACAGTAGCAGCAACAGCAGCAGAAATAGCAGCAGCAACAGTAGCAGCAGCAACAGTAGCAGCAGCAACAGTAGCAGCAACAGCAGCAGAATAGCAGCAGCAACAGTAGCAGCAGCAACAGTAGCAGCAGCAACAGTAGTAGCAGCAGCAGCAGCATCAGTAGCAGCAGCAACAGTAGCAGCAGTAACAGTAGTAGCAGCAGCAGCAGAAATAGCAGCAGCAACAGTAGCAGCAGCAACAGTAGCAGCAACAGCAGCAGAAATAGCAGCAGCAACAGTAGCAGCAGCAACAGTAGCAGCAGCAACAGTAGTAGCAGCAGCAGCAGAAATAGCAGCAGCAACAGTAGCAGCAGCAACAGTAGCAGCAGCAACAGTAGTAGCAGCAGCAGCAGAAATAGCAGCAGCAACAGTAGCAGCAGCAGTAACGGAGGAAGAGGTGGAAAACATTCTTGCAGTGTTTTCCAGGTGTTTGGACTCATTTCTGCATCCGTCCATTCGGCTGTTGAGGTCAGAGACCTGACAACAACCTTATAAACACTCATTTCCTTTGATCAAAACTTCCTCCGCTCCAAACACACGCAGCCCCACAGTTGTGAGTGTGAATGCTAATTCTGGGGCAGGTGCCCGCAAGTCTTGAGCTGAATACATATCAGATCATTTGTATTTGAAATAATATTTCTTCCTGGTGTTGTGATCCAAGGATCCAATTTATGACCAAAGCTGATCTCCACCGTTCGGTTCATTTTAATGCTGTGAAAAGATTCTGCAGCAAATTTTGTGGTCATAAATAGTTTGCAAATACACAATTTAGCCCAACTATAGGCAACAGGAGGAGCTGCTCTTTTTCTGTTTTCCTGTTTTACACGTATGCCTTTGGTTGAAGTTGTTTTTTATAATTTGAATGGATTTAAAGTTCAGTTTGTCTCATATCTCATTGTTCAGCATTCTAGTTTATTCCCAGTTGTTTTCCACCTCTGGGTGATGCTCACACATGACTTATCGGATACATAAACTGGATTTCCTATCAGGGGATATGTTCTGTGAATGCACACTGTCAGGTGTTTTTATTTATTCAGATCATGTTGAAAAAACATGCAGAAAAATCCCAAACCATTTCCGTTTATGCCCAAACATTCTGACTGTTCATTCAGACTGTTTCTGCCTCCTCGGTGCTGCCCCCTGTTGGACAGTTGAGTGTGATGCAGCCGAACTGAGCTGGCTGCCTGAACCAGCATGAGGGAGGAAGGTTGAGACAGGAGCTTCGCATTAATCTTCATTAAGAGTTTGGACAATGTGGCAACAGTCAGCATCCCAACACTGTGTGTGTGTGTGTGTGTGTGTGTGTGTGTGTGTGTGTGTGTGTGTGTGTGTGTGTGTGTGTGTGGTCTGTTGGTAGCAATCAAACACACACCCAGTCCGCCAATCCAGTTCAGTTCTGCCCCCCCCTCAATCTCTCTGGGGAGCTATTCATGACACTGTGTGTGTGTGTGTGTGTGTGTGTGGTGTGTGTGTGTGTGTGTGTTGTGTGTGTGTGTGTGTGTGTGTGTGTGTGTGTGTGTGTGAGCACAAAGCTGTTTCCTACTGTCACTTTGATGCTCTCCTCTTAGCTCTCTTGGTGATCTAGAGTCCACCTAAATAATGTCATTTACATTATACAATTAATTCATCTGTAAATGAAGGTCTGAGCTGCAGCTTGAGCTCTTGTTAACATTGACGATGCAATAATTATCAAGGTCGATCTAATGGACTTTTTTGTGTTGCCTTCAGCCCTTTTCCCCAGGCTCCTCTGTCCTAACCTAGCTGCAGTTCCATAATTTAGTTCATAATTATATTTATTCCATAAATAATATATTTAAAAAGGACAACACTAAAGCATGAAACAGGGAATAACAGGGAAATGAAACAAGAGTTCTGACTGAAAATAAGGACTGTGTAGCGTTTAAAAGAGCCTCGTTCACGTTATGTAATGAATAATCCCCTTTTTGGTGTATTTCCTATTTCACTGTGTTATGGCATCAAACCATCTGCATATTGTGCAATGAAAACTAAATAAGGAAGTCAAGAACTGGAACCAGCCTTCACAATAAAAGATGTACGTTTTGAAGCAAAATAAATGAAAATGCACCACAAAATCATCAACATCACTCATAAATGATAATAATATTTTGGCTATGGTGATATTTTAGCTATAGTAGCACAACTGAGAAGGATTCTCGGCGAGTTTCGCAATCAGAGCAATGATCTAGTGTCTGATACAACCAAATCTGTCTTAGGAGCTTTGAAGAAACCCACACACACCCCCTCCAACAAGCTACAGTGGCAGGAAGAGAAAGAAACCTTTCTTAGTAGAGGTAAAGCATGTGAAATCTGTTACAATGGGCAAAAAGATGCTTAGAAATTAGAGCAATAATTCAGTCACTGTCTAGTGGGACCTGGAGTCTGCTGCGTTGAGGTAAAGACTGACAGCAGGTTCCAGACTACAGCCCTCAGACCACTGAAGTTCATGTTGTGGTCCTGGGTCTCCTGTGGTTCCGGTGTTGTCCCTCTCCTTTTGTCCCCATTAGGCTCACCTGGGCAGGTGACTGGTGGAACACCTGAACCAGCTGCAACAGTCAGCTCTCCTTAAAGGACTACCCCCAAGCTGCCCCCTCAGGGCAAGATAATTCCACATTAGTGTGAGCCAGCCCCAGAGCAGCATCTCCTGTTAGGTCTCTGTGTGTTTTCTCTATTGAGGGTCAATGCGTTCATCTCCTGTTTTCTCTCTCTTCCCTCCATGAGAACCACTGTCATAGCTATTTGGATTTCTTCTCTTGATCCTGGAGTTTTGGAGTTTTTCATTTTACATTTATTTCAGCCCGTGAACTTACCTCACTGATGAGTTTTATTTTTTCAAATGAACTCAACCAACCACCAGAACATGAGGGAAACTATAATGGAGAAGAACACATCATGGCTCAGGGCCTTTCAGGATGTCCCTGGCCACTGACAGGCTGGCGTCCGCCACTGTCCTGCCCTGGTGTCCGGCACTTTGGACATCCTTTAGGTCTGGTCAGCAGCAGAGCTCAGTGCTGGAAGAAGACTTTCCAGCTCAGCTGTCATGACTGAACACAAGGAAGATGACAGATGTATTTAACAAAGCACTGCTCCTGCATTCACGTAATCCTGAAATAAACATCCTGAATTATTAACATCTTTCTTAGTAGCTGAAAATGATGTAATGCTGTTAAAACAGTAGTCAGAAAATGCATTGATTGCTGTTCAGGCCTGTTCAGAACAGCTGGCAGAGGGGTACACCGACATCTTCAGCTCCTCTCTCTTACAGTCCCACAGGCCTTGAGACCTGTACCCACAGTGAATGATTTCAGACCTGTGGCTCTCACAGTCCTGATGCTTGGCTTCTACTTTGGGATTACAGCTCCATCTTCAACACAATCAAGACAATAAAGCTGAGCACAATGCTGGTAGACTCAGGTGTACCAACACCCAGGTGTGTTGCAGCAGCACGTGCCTTGATGACGACCAGAAGGCAGCAGCCCATCACACCCATTTTAAACTCTTTGTTGTTCCTTCTGCATATAAGGATGGAGTTTAAGGTTCTTTTACCAATTTTTAAGTGTCTTAAAAGTCTTGGGTCTTAGTGCTCTGACCTATATTTATAGTACAAACCCCCATCCACCCTGAGGTCCTTTGCTTCCTGCCTATTAATTATTACACATTTGGACAAAAACCCACAGTTGCCTGCCAGAGAGTCTGAGGCCCACAGAGAGTCGAGGCTTCTTAAAAAAGGCCTCAAATCTAACCTAGTTAATCTAAATTAGCCTTTACATTTCTTAAATTATCAGTGGTGTTTTCATCAACATCATCATCATCATCATCATCATCATCCTCTTCCGCCGCTTATCCGGGGTCGGGTCGCGGGGGGATCCCCAGGCGTTCCCAGACCAGCCGAGAGACATACTGTGATTTCCGGACTACAGAGCACACCTGATTAAAAGCCGCATAATCTAATTTTAGAAAGAAAATCAATTTTGTGCTTATACAAGCCGCACCGGATTTTAAGCCGCAGGTATCCCACATAGTAATATGAAAAATTAGATCAAAAACATTCAGTACCGGTATATGTTTTTATTACCGTAAGAGACGAGTCACTGACAAGAGACAAACAGACAGGTAAGAAACAACAGCCACTCTTTTCACTTGTATGTTTATACAGAGACCCTGACAGACCGGAGGCTCCACACCAAGGCACAGAGCCGTCCACGGGACAGCACCCCCAGCGGTAGACCGGAAACATCTCCCAGCCTGTATTGTAACGTGTCAATAAACTCTATTAACTGATGGTGTCTTCATTCTTAGTGTTCAGTTTTTAGATTGTCACATGGATCTTTTGACTCAGAAATATTAAATAAATGTTGTGTACAGATTCAGCTTTGTTTTAGGAACATATTAACATCTCAACATCTACTATTTAAATGAGGTGCAGGTCAGCTGATACAACATGTGTTACATCAGCACCAGCTGCCAGAATCATTAAATACAGTCTCACAAATTCCTTGGGTCTCTCATCACCGTGGACTTTGTTGCTGGTCTTCCCCCAACACAAGGTTAAGGTCGTGGATAGCTTCTCTAAGTCTGTACGTTGTGTTGCTCTGCTCACAGCATGAGAGATGTCTGACGTCCCAGTGAGCCACAGTGAGCCTGTGGTTACCATCCACAGGCAACCAGTCAAATGGAAGGAGCCAAGCTAGACCTGGGGGCAGCTCTTTGCTCTGTTGGTTCCATCATCCATCACCCTGGAGTTCACAGCTACATTGGATTGCTTGTCCAGTACCTCCACAGGTACCTTCCCTGCTCTGGAGGATGAGGCCCCCGTTCCCAGGCCACCTTTTAACCATGCAGGGAAAAGGTCGTCCTGTCGTCTTCTTCTCCACCACGTCCTTCGTCTCCACAACTTAGCTTGTGTGGGTCTCAGCTAACTGGACACATAGATGAAAATAAAGCAACATACGTGATAATCCACTAAAATGTTCTTCTCAGCGGGATAAACGGGGTCCTCAGGGATGTATCTGGCCATGTTGTTGCCTGATTTAATTTGGGGTTCTGAGGGAGTTAGCAGAAACCGAGTTCACAAGTATGACAGGAAGAGTTTTAGTGAGATTAGTGTTTGACATTCATTCATTTCATCTGCATATCGATAATGCTCCTTTTTATTTCAAGTATCCCCATTTTCTTTTACTTTTTGAGCTGATACTGTGGCATTGGCTGAGGATAAATCCAATAAGTTGGACCTTCTAACCACAGATCATTCATGTAAATATATTTTGACAAAAAATTATAATTGTGTGGGAAAAGTAGCATCAGTTTCTTGAGTTTTTTATGTAGGACATAATTTCCTCTCAAGAATAAGTGTTTTAACTACCGCTTATATTTTTTAATCATTCCACTTCATAGTGTTCAAACAAACAAACAAACTAAAAGTGATATTTTAAATTAAAAAAACACTAAGCTCTTAACAGTTATTTGGTATTCCCATGCTCGCTTTAAATTATGCAAAGTGATTCAAAATTCTTTGAAAGCAGCAGTTTGAAGTCTGATTACCAGGACTGGCATCGGTCAGAGATCTGTCATAACAATTAACTCATGGCCAGCAGCAGCTTCAGGCCACGAGCTTAACCTCAACTGCTCCTTTGTGATGCGACACATGACATGATTAGTGCAGCTATGATGGACTGGAAGTGTGAATCTCTGGACGAGTGTTTGGAGGGGCATCAGAAAGCTGGCTTCATGCAGCCATTAGCTAATGCAAATTAGAGCAGAGCTGGCAGGATGCAGGGTCTCCAAGTGCTCACAAAGTCACACAACTGACACGTCCAACATCTGAGCCCAGAGCTGGTTTGTGCCAAATATCCGGCTTAAAAGAGAAGACTTAGATATTCTTGGAATTGTCAGAGCAGTCAAGATATAAATGAAAGTAATATAGAAGTTATGAGGTCACTTATGAGGTTCATCTCCTGCAGAATCAATAACTGATGTGAAAGTTCGGACAAGCTGTCCATCTTATCTGTATTGACGATGATCTCCTCTCCTCTCGTCTTTTTAACCGCGTTATCTCTTTCAGGGTCATGGGGAGGGGGCACGTATGGGCAAATGCAGGTCCACCAGTTCATCGCAGGGCCCTATGTGAACCTCCCCTACTACCAGAACACCTTCCATGTTTTGTCTGCACTGGGGCTCAAACCAAGAACCCTCCACAGCTCAGCCTGTTGGGAACTGGGCTGAGCGGCCACCACCCACTCATAGCAAATAAGTTCACAAATTAGTTCTCTAGTGCTTGTTTGGTGAAGCAGTGGTAGAGTGAAAAACATTGGATACTTCAATGTGAAGTCCAGGATATTATCTGTATCTTTAATCACCACACATCATGACCAAAATAAGCAACCATCATGGACATGAAAAGACAAAGTGATTGTTGTGATACACGAGTGATAACACTTGTGAACCTAATGATTAGACGACCCCCTAAGTATGATAATTTGTCTGTCTATGATAATAACTGGAACTACAGAATTAGTAACAATAAGCTTTTTCAAAGAGGTAGGTTTTAAGCCTTGTGAATATATTATATTATATTATATATATTAGTGATTATACACTTGTGATTATATTAGTGATAGCACTTGTCAATCAATCAATCAATTAATCAGTCAATCAATCTTTATTTATATAGGTCTGTTACAATCAGAATTGTTTCAAGGCGCTTTCCAAAATCCCAGGGCCTGACCCCAGACAAGCAACAGTGGCAAGGAAAAACTCCTCTTTAACAGGATAAGGAGAATAGGTAGAACACAGAAATACATTATAATAATTAAAATAAGCTGCCGGTAGAGTCGGGTTGGGTGGGTCAGCGGGGTCGGAGGTCAGGGAATATATTAGTGACAACACTTGTGAATATATTAGTGACAGCACTTGTGAATATAGTAGTGATTATGCTTCTGCCAGACACAGCTGAGGCCTCAGCATAGAGAAGACAAGAGTTTTGTGTAGTCTGATAACTAAAGCTTGTACCAGAGATGTTACATCAAAGAGCCGTTTGGCCCCTCGCCTCCAAACCCAATCCTGCCCTCTGATTGGCTGAAACACCTTGTAGTGGTTTTCGGAGCAGGTAGGTTCATGCCCGTCTGTTTGTTTCCCAGAGTCTACACGGACAGTAGAGGGCCACAGTGAGCAGAGTCCTCTCACCTGTTACTGAGGACGGCCCCAGATACTGATCATCAACACGTTCCTCTCCTTTTGTCTCATCTGAGTCCTGACACGTGTGAGACTCTGGAGTCTTTGGTTAAAACGTCGCAGTTCGAGCGTTTCAAAGATGTTCGTGTCTGCACAGGTTGAAACAGGCTGGGTTCATTACGAGAAATCATGGTTTCGCATTTACTTTTTTGGTGGAGCATTTGTAAATTTGAATCTATTATTTACCTATATTTTTGAACCCTCCTCTTCTTTTCCTCATAATTTTTGGTAGTTTTTTGGGAAGGCATCATTTGACTTTTATCTGTTTATTTTGTCCAGATGAGCTGTGACAAACCATACTTGAAGGCATCGTTTTGCTCCTCTTTGACCCCAGAACTCATTTTTTAGCTGAAAACAAGTCAGTTTGTGTGGATCTGATCCAGATCAAAGCTTTCTGCAGGCCTGAGTAACAGAAGAACGCCACTGTTGCTCTCCACAACCCTAATCCTCAAACCCACAACCTTCTTGCTGTGAGCCAGCGGTTGTAACCCCTCCGCCACCGTGCTGCCAACAGCTGTCTCAGTTTTCAGGCTTTGCTCTCTACAACTGCTACATCTGAATTTATTCATGCTGATTTCATCCCAAGATCAATCAATCAATCAGACAAGAGTTTCTGACTGTCTTGGGTTTGTCTAATGACTGTCACGTGTAACATGTTCAACAGTAAAACAATGGCATCTCATCAAGATGTTTCGCAGAAAGATTTGACTTTTTATCGATATTTTTGTTTATATTGCTGCAGAAAGACAATATCAGAGAGATCAGCCTTTCATCATCAAATAAAAACAACCAGTATGTGTAAATATAATATTTCATTTATTGAAGTTCAGAAAATGTACACATTCTTTCAAGGTATAAAATTTTGCCTTATATAAGCAATTGTTACATTTCATAATTATTTAAATTATTATTGAAAACCCCTGAAGAACCTTCATGGAATCTGATGACAAAAACCACCAACATCAAAGAGCTCATTAGAGTTAAAGTTAGCAAAAGCCGCCCAGCAGTTTGCAATTTTTACTTTAATATTGTCGTTAAAACTCTCCCAATCATGTGTAAAAGTGAAACAGGAGCGAGGAGAGAGGAAGGCTTTGGTTGCACTGGTCATTGCATTGTTAGACGTTGCTGAGTATTGCTGCTGTCGGAGCTCCTGTTGATGCTTCACTGTCCACGTGGTGACGAAATCCTGAGAAGAGCTTTTAGAAGGCTGAGCATGGTCTGTTCACGTTCTGGCGGATGAGGAAGGGAAAACGGACACGGATGGACAGATGGACCTTGGACAGAGGGACAGAGGCACATTTGAACATTACAACTCGCTTCACATATTTACTGCTCATGCTACAAAGCTAGCAAATACTGGACAAGAGGCAAAACCTTTATAGCAAAGCTGGCCATCAGCAGCTCCTGTACAAGGATATTAGCATGCAGTGATCCAGGAACCCACTGGTCCACATCACCAGGATCTACCGCAGTGAAACCAGGAAAAAGTTCTCACTAGAAGGCATTCAACTACCAGAAGGAAGATAGCAGCAGTCCGGTACCCTGAGACACTAAGAGAAGGGATGGAGGCCAAGCTCCAAGGCTTTCAGAACCATTATCCAAGATTAACAAACAGAAGATCCAAGAGAGGCCTTCAGATGAGGGGATGCAGCAAAGGATGAGAGTGAGATCTTGGTAGAAGGGCAGACCCCAAAAATCCATCCCAAGACGGTAACATGGAAGGAAGCGGAGAAGCTCCAGGAACAGGAGGGATGTGAGGAGGAGCCAGGGGAGGTGTTGGGAGAGAACAAACAGACTCAAAACCACTTGTGAAATGAAAGAAACTGAGCAACAAATTTCCGCTTTAACATCTGAAAAGGAGAAAAAATGTCAACGCCTTCCTTCTCTGGTGATACAAAAATGATGTAAAACCAAAATGAACATTTTATCAATTACTGAGATGCCAAAATAACTTTTTTTTTTGAGAATTTGAGATATGTTTATTTTAAAACAACAAACCCTGAGCCAGAGCAGAGTAGAACATTAGAATATTAACAGAATCTTCATCAAACAGCTTCTTTGCTCCGTGGCAGGAGGGAACATTAACATTTGTAATTACTACAGAAGCCTTCAGCCTAATAGTTAGCACCTCCATTAATCCCTGGACTCCTCATCCTCCCCCCAGCATTAATGAGGGAGGAGCAGCTCCTGGGTGGAACACTAAACATTTCATTTATGCACGAGACGCAATGAAGGACAATAGCATCTCCCCCTCCTATTCCTCCCCCTCCTCCTCCTTCCTCCTCTTCCTTGTCTAGCCCCCCACCACCACCACCATGAAGAAGAGGTTCTACATTAATAAAATAGTGCGGATAATGTGCTGGATATGAGAAGTCTTTTAAGCGTATGCACTCCAACGATGTGGTTGGGAATTGTTGCGGTGATGAATCCATCAGTCCAAAAAGGCTGTTTCATCATGTTGTTGTCAGTGTTTTAATGTCTCTGAGGGTCTGAATGCTCCTTTTCAGTTCCACATCTTCCTGTTTTATTCTCCTAATCCTCCATTAGTGCTTCATAATTACAAACCCCAGATAATCTGCTGTTCAATCTGGAACACACACACACACACACACACACACACAGACACTTATCAGCTATATGAATAACTTGGCAGAAGACAATTATCTGTGCCTGAACATTAATTAACAGCAGCGGAAAATGAGTCTGAAACAGCCCCTTTGGAAATTTCAATATATGGAGGAAATAATCACACACACACCACCCACCAACACACCTAGACAAACACACACACTTTTGTCTGGATCAGATAAAACTTGCAGTCTGAATATTTAAAGAGCCAAAGCATCCACGGAAGCTTCATCCTACTGGAATAAAAGGGCAGTGCTGGTCTAAATCCAGGGCTAAATAGATTCCAGCTTCTAGAAGACGGTGCAGTGGGGCTCCTTCATCAAGCTAACGAGTGTCTCACACGTCACTTTGAACAAAGCTGCACAAAACCAAAGGAGAATTCTGCCCCTGTGATGTGCTCTTCAAATCAGCATGATTCCAGGTACAACCATCACATCTTAGACGAAAACTTCCTTGTTTCCCCCGGTGTGGTTTATTTTACACCAGCATTCATCCTGGTGATTCCTCCTAGAAACATTATTTTGTGTCTTTATTAGGCTGCCCATCACAGATCTGGCATCCTGGCTAAAGTATTTAAAATGCAATAAATAGTTGTAAAGAGCAGCTGTAAAGAGCCTGCGTGTGCGTGCACGCTCATTTCCCTCCGTCCAGCTGTAAACATCCTTGACTCTTTTCATCCAAATCACTCTCATTCAGCCAATCTGCATAAATCTACATTAATGGCTGATTTAGCCTCAAAGGACATCAAATGTGTTCTTACAAGATCCTCTCGTCTTGCGTCTCAGAGGAAGAGACAACCACACTACTGAGGAGGGCCACTTTAAGGCAGGACGGGAACAACAAGCACTGATGACGTTTGGAGCTGCAGCTTTCAGATTTCAGCTTTTACACGATACATCCGTCAAGCTGCCACCAGAGGGTGATGAGACACCACTGCCCGAGGCTCTGCTCCTCAGCCTGTCTGGTGCTGCAGGAACATTAAAGACCTTTTCACCTGCTTACACACCCATCATGGGACTCTAGTCCAGGGGAAGCAACTCTGACTTCCTCTCCTAGCTTTTATTCTTAAAGGTTCTGTCTTTGTGGCACATTGCTGTCTGCTGACACAGCAGTGCTGCTCATTGTTTGGTCATTTAGAAACACTTACAGCTGTAGTTGTCATTGACAGCATCACACGTTCACACTTATGGACTTTTATACTGTTACTGTTAGCAATTATTTTGCTTTTTCTTAAATCATCCTGTGCGATAAAGATAAAAAAAATACCGATTAAACCAATTAAACGGGTTAGGGTTACGTAAAAAAGTGATTCGTAAACGTACATGTGCGTGCCGAACAAACGGCCTTCAAACACACAGCTAAACAGCTACTGTTAAAACTCATGAGGAATCAAAGTCTGCAGCGCTGCCCCTTCGCCTTAATGCTTCTGAAGCCTGAAGCTTTGGACCTGTGTTCTGAAGCTAATCATTATTTGTTTTCAACTATCTGCAAACACTCATTTCTTTTGAATTATTTCAGCATAAACTAGAGCAGGGCAGTGACGGCCATGCAGTCATGTTGTCTGAACACTTACAACAAGGCATATCACAATGATTTGATCTCATTTTAATGCCGTCATTTGATTGATCGAAGCAGAACTATAGGTTTGATGTCGACCATCAGGCTAATGAGCTTTCTGCACTGCCGCCTTCAGCCACCAGGGGTCGTGATCCGCCCTCATCAGCCTCAGTTTTACAGTATTTTGAGATGCACCAATGACATTCTTGACTACCCAGAAGAGCCCTGCTCTTCATGAAGAGCCCTCCTAACCTGGTTCGTGTGTTCATCAGGCCATCTGACCCTCAAGCAGTGCCTGAGTGTTTTCAGCCATCCTCGCCATGCTGTCAGCTGTCAGGGCCTCCTCCAAACTCCTCCTGGCCTGGTACACTTTCAGTTCCTGTTCCCTGCACACATCAGCAGAGAGGAGTCACACACATGGCATTAACAGTAATGGTATTACACATTAATAACAACAACTCCACCAATAACATGACATATTTGCTTAGCTGATCTGACTGGACCACTTCAATAAAGAAAGGATAGCTCTTTAGAAAAGAAGGAGACCATCCATCCACCCATCCAACATCCACCCATCCATCCATCCACACACAGAGGATGTGTGTGTCTCACCGAATGTGCTCCTCAGTCACCGTGAAGGCCTTGCACAGTGGCTGGCATGTGTTTAGCCAGATGACTGGGTTCTTCTCAGCAGCAACTGAAGTCTGTCCTGTGACGGGTGCAGACGTCATGTGCAGAGCGCTGGCGATGGACGAGAGCAAAGTCTCATTGCTGATGTCTGGACCAACGCCTGCAGGAGACACAAGAAGGAGCCGAGTCAGACCTGCAGCAGCAGGCCTCTGGAGCTTCTGGAAGTGTCAGGATGGAGACTCACTCTGAAGTCCTTTCGGTAAGTCCATGGTCCGCAGGACTTGCTCTGTGACATCCAAGGAGTGCAGACCTTTTAAGCGCCTCTCCCAAAACAGCTGTGAGCACACAGAGCAGAGATTAGTTCAAACACATACACACTGACTTTTTAGCAATAAACTGATTTGTTTGGGTTTTGTGCTTCAAATTGGACCCTGGAGTTGTCTGAGTTGACTGAAGAGGAGACAAAAGGAGCTTCTGGGAGCAGAGGTGCAGCCCATCGGCTCACATGAAGCTCAGACGAGATCAAGATGTTAGCCACAGCAAGTAGAGCTGTCAGCAGATGTTGTGCAGCTAATCTAGGCGTCCTGCTGTTCCCTACACATCCAATGTGTTTACATGGTGCATCAGCGCCACCTGCCGGCCGATTCCATCATGACTACATAGTGGTTCGTAACCGGCCTGATCACGTGGTCCAGCTTCACCCCTCCCCCCCTTGACATGTGTGACTTTCTCACCTGTTTGGGCTGGTCAAAGGCTCTTTGGGAGTCCATCTTCACCTTGTTGCCCGGGTGACTCGTAACCTTGGTAACAGGCTGTTTAAAGATGGAGGCGGTCTGTCTAATTGGCAGAGCTGTGTTAAGGTCCGGTTTACCTCCCTGAGCGGGACAGAAAGAAGATGTGTGACGGTCTTTCCTTACTCTGCTGGGTTAAACGAGCCTGTGTGGATTAAGATGTTCTGATCGCTGCATTTACGTGATGTTTTACTCAGATTCAGGCGTTTATGCCTATTTTATGCAGATTATATGTCCATGTACGCACAGCTTGTGTCTTCTTGTCTGTTCATTGTCTCTCTCACACACACACACACACACACACACACACACACACACAGACCAGCGTCACCTTGGCCAGGCTGAGGGGATCATGTCTGAACCGCTGTTTGTTCTTCTGTAATTTCCCTGGCATCATTTTCCCTGTGCGGAAGTCGAAACATCCCAAATCCACTGTGTTTCCAAGGTAACGGGAAAGCTGAGGTTTACTCCTGAACTTCTTTCCTGAAGGGCTGAACAAATCATACCAGTCAGTCTTTATCTAGAGTTTAAGAAATTTAAAATATTTATCCAGCCATCCATCCTTCTTCCACTGCTTCTCCCTCAACAGGGTCATGGTGGCCTCCAGGTCCCGGACTCCCCGGACACCAAGGACACAAGCAGCTCCTCGCAGGGCTAACACACTCACATTCACACCTAGGGTCAATTTAAATTCAGCAAAATGAAAACTCTAACTTGCAGCTTTTTAATGGGTGGTCCTGGTAGATTACTGCAATCTGCCCCCTCTCAGCTGGGAGCAGATCATGGCTCAACATGTCTGTGGAACATCTAAGCAAAGCTCCTGAGTATTTGGAAGGTGCAAAGATGGCAGCCGCTAGAGAGCATTAGCACTGTTGCAGTGAGTACGGTAAACGTGCTCTTCTTCCTAGAAACGATGACTCAGACAGTAAAACCCTGCGCTGATCTCTCGGGCTCTTCCGCGTTCAGGATGTGACAAGGCTCAAATGCTTCTGACTCTGAGCTGTTAATCTGATTGAGACACTGAGCAACAGGAAGTGAGATCAGCCTTTGAATACAGACGGCCGCTCTGCAGCATCAGCCTCACCACAGACGTGCACCTATAGCACGACATTTCCTCTACCCGGTCCAACAGAGGCAAAGATCTACAAAAGTGCAAGCTAATCACAAGCTAAAAGGAATGTGAAAGTATCTTAGGAAGAGGAAAGAAGGCAGCTAAGCAACCAGGCTTTACTGTCCTCTTGTTGTGGGCAGAACCCCCAGAGAACCAACTGTTGCTGCTACACAACCGGCTGCAGACTGATGCATCTGCAGTATCTACAGGCTCAGAGCTGTTCTGCTGACTGATGATTGACGGACCCAAGAACCCTTTCAAAGGAGTCATTTCAGCCAAAGGGGACTGTGTCCCAGAGGACAGTGTGACCCCCCGGGTCCCTCGGGATCTTTATTTAAAGAGTCAGACAAGCTGAACTCTGCTGTTGCTCTGTAGTAATATCACTTTCTTCTCCAAAGACACATTAAAATAAGGTTATTTGCGTCCAGTTCCCATTCGTACCACCCAAGTTCAATCAACCGTGTCCCTGAGGCATCTTTACTGGTTTGAGACCGATGGGCTGCAGAAACCGTTCCCCTCTGTTCCCAGTCAGTGTTGGTGCTGGTGTACAGGTCATAGTGGGCCAACAAGTGTTCTACCTGTAGTAGTAGACGTCGCTCTTTCCAGCACTGAGTCCGGACTTCCTGATCACTTCTTCTTTCTTCCAACCGGGCGGCAGAGCGGGACAGTCCGACTTCTTTCTCTCCATCACTTTACACGTATCGAGACCGGGTCAGGGGGCGCGGATCCGTTCTAAGGCTGACTGGTAACCGCGGCGCACAGCCAGCAGAGCCCGGTGGATCAGAGTGGCGGGGCGGTCTGGGAGGACCGACCGACCGACCGACCGACGACACGGACGTCGCCTTTCAGCAGCTCCCGCCTGGGTCCAGGCTGCTTCCGGTGTCTGCGATAGTCTGGCCCGGCTCAGAATGTGATCAGGACGTCCAGGGTTAAGGTCCCAAACTAACCCGCTTCGGTGCTGGAGAGAGAAAAGAAACTAACTGATCTTAACTGGACCGACGTCAGGGTGTGACGTCTACGGTACAACACCCGCGCGCGTCAACACACACGCACGCACGCTTACGGAAGCCGAGAGCTGCCTAGTTTGTTTTGGTTAATGACTAAACTTGTCACTTTAGTAATAAACAGTCTATTACACATGCTGTTTGTCCTGTATAAATGTGATTACGACTAGACTCGAACGAAATAGGGGCGCATTACTAAAACACGTGACCACGAGTGGCCCCCTTTGGTTCGGGCCAGATTGATTAGAAAAGTGCATTAACGTCCTGATCAACAGGTTCTGTGCGAATGTTTCACTGGATCCGCTCAACCGTGACGTCACGAATCGGGTCGAATCCAGTTCCGTGATTTTAGCTCGACCCTGGCTGGAGTTTTGGAAGGGACTTCCAGCAGACGCGTCTCACCAAAGATGTGATTTTGTGTGGATTTCAACACAAATCGTGAATATAGTTTTACTTTATTGCATGTGTGCACGAAACGACTCAACTTTCTGTAGAAATTTACTGTTGTAAAGTTGGACTTAACGCTGTGTATAACGTGGACACCGAATAGTTAACTTTAACTACTATAGCTAAACGTAATTGTTATTGACGAGAATCTAGCGGTTTAAAGATGGTGTATGGATAGCTGTAAACATCTGATATTTGAATATAACCGTAGAAGACTATTCTAAAGTGCTCTGGTTTGCTTAGGCTTGGTAGTTTAGCTACTTAGCAGTTAGCTAAAGCCAGACGTTCAACATGGGGTTCGTAGGCCTCTCGATATTAAAACAAGTTGATCGGTGATGAATAATTCTATTAAAATACGGAGCGATCAACTCAGAATGGGTTAGAAACCATAACAACTCGAGAGTTTGTAGGGTTGTTGGCGTCTGTGCCCGATCTGAACGCGGAAACCGCTCTATTAACGCTTCTAACCTTTGCGCATGCGCAGATTTTATACGGCTTGGTTCCTTCCTGGAGTCAAAGAAGAATACGACAAGAACAAATAGCTAGAAGCTAGATAGAAAGGCAAAATATAAATGAATATCGCATCAAGATTCAATTTCGGGGGGAGGCTTAGTTATTCATAAAAGACTGCCTTCATCAAGTCATAAAGGACATCAAAGGATTTAGCCTCGCCCCCTCCCTTTTATCTCATCAAAGTGTCTTGGCTTTCATCAAAGTGTTCATGGCATCAGTTAATAATTGCAAATGCAGCTTTGATCCTCATGAATTTGATCATTTCAATAATAGTTCCTCTACTAGGCAGCATGAAGAGCCGCCTGGCGTGACAAGACCCAGAGATACGCAGCAGCTCTGCTCCCAAAGACGCCGGATGTGTGGTCCGAAGGTGAAAACTTGAGGTTACTGGGGACCGGTTCTGCACCCAACAGCCTCTTACCACAGTGTAAGTAGGAGAGGCTCGTGAACATGTATTGGCCCACAGTCGTTTGTTGCAACCCGTCTTTCTTTCTGCAGCTTTAACAACAGCATGGAATCCAGCAGCTTGGATGGTGCCTTTTTGTCTCCAGAGTCAACAGTAACCTCCCTGCTTTCAAGCTCAGGTCACCTCAGAAGCTGTCTGGAGGTTCCTGAACACAACACCACCTTCAGATACAAATATAAGGTCAAGCTCTCATCTTTAGACACAGCAACCATAAATGTCAAAATGTTTACTTCTTTCTGGATTCCTCAAAGCTTTAAGGAAACCAAATTACATTTATCAGAAGCAAAGCACTGTACATGCTCTTCACATACATTCTTCGTACAGACAAGGTGCTAACTATCAGTGTTTTCTGTGGTTTGTGTCTGATGGTTGCAGCTCTATGACTCAGCTTCTGCAGCGTTGAACGCTTACATTGCAGACTTTAACAACAGTCATCTGAAAGAGAAGCTGCTAACAGGAAACCTCAATGCGTCGCATCATTTTCCCTCCACGCCCAGCAGACCCAGGGTGGCCAGGCTCAAGAACCATGATGGTTAGTCCCAACACAGCCACTCAAAACCTGTCAAAATCCCCTTTAATGAATTACTGCTATATTTACTTTTCTACCGCTAACACTCTGTGCGTGTGTGCGTGCATGTGTGTGTACTGTATATATAATATGAGATTTGTGTCTGTTCCCTCTCCATAGTTCTCAGGGAACATTTGACGGACAGAGAGCTGGACTTCCTGCGCCTGCCTGACAACTCCCATCTTCAAAGTGTCAACCAAGACAGAGTCTCCATGACAACAGATGAGCTGCTTTCTATACCATACGATGGCTCTATGCCTGTGACCCACACGTCTGCCTTCATTCAAGGTCTTTGAACGCATCGTTCGGAGTCTGTGTTTCAATGAGGAGTAACCTGAGAAGAGTCTTGTGACCGTTCCCCTCTGACCTGTTGTGTAATCCAGGCCTCTTCTCCCAGTTGCTGGACAGCCAGCCAAGCGCCTCCTCCAGACCAGCAAACAGAAGCTGGAACAGATCCCACAGCATGCCCACCGTTCCAGAGCTGAGCCAACAACACGCGTCTCCAACCAGAAGCTTCAGGTCAGCAACCGTAGAGAAAACAGCACGATCTTAATAGAGTTCTTCACGGTGTCCTGCAGCTCTATTAAAATGACGGGTGGTGTCGAATGTCCCATGTCTGAACACATTAATGGTTATTTTGAAAAAGAAAAACTAAGAGCATTGTTTGTCTCCCCAGGAGTAGAAGACCACAGGTGAGCTTCAGTGGGGGTTCTCCCTCCAGTAGCTTCTCTATGGACACTCTAAGCTGCATCTGCCCTACTGGTTTTCTTTCTCAGTCTCCCCACGTGGTGGCGAGGTCAGACAGGATGGAGCCATCTTCGTCTCTTCATCTTCCTCACTGGCTCACCAGCAATAACTCTGACATGGACTCTTCTGAAGTCAGTGTGCCGAGGCTGAAATATCCACCCTGGATCCAGTGCTGCGATGTCAGCGAGCCGGCCGGAGCCTCAGAGACGGAGCTCTGGGACCGCCACGGTACAGCCATCCCATACTACTGTGTTATGCTGCATCCAACAATAGAAGCGTTTTAATGGTGAACATGTTTTTAGAATCAGCTTTTATTGTGAGTTATTAAACCATCCAGATCTGCAGTGGAGGGCTGCTCATCTTTTTCTTGTCTGAGATCACAAAAACCACTGAGGGACATGTCAGCTTGGCACTGGCTAACTGGTTATTTAGCAGAAGCGTTCATGCTGTCTGAAGGGGGCAGACGCCTCCACGGTTGTTCAGAGGTTTGAGCTTTGCTCTGCTGAGCTCTTAGTGTTTGACAAGAAGGAGTGTTGATGTTCAGCTGCAGCTTCAAGACTTCAAGCTCCCTCCTGGGTGGCAGAGCTGGAGGATGAAGAGGATCCTGACGGCACAATCTCACAGGTAACGGCTTTCATTGAGACTCCTGAGATGTTCGTCCGGGCTGTGAGGGCTGAGCATCCACCACCGATGCGTCATCATCAGATTCACAGTTGCTGCTCACCCGTTTGTTCTTGCCAAGTTCCATTCGTTTGGGCGTCTGTGTTTTTAGGTCAATGGTCAGCAGACCCTCAGAAATCTGAGGCTCCAGTTTGCTGAACAGATTTCTCTACTTGCTGCGGAGAGAAGCAGCTCCAGCATGAAGGAGACACTTTTGCGAGGTTGTGAAGCATCTGCGAGCGTGTTATGAGGTCAGCCGAGGCGGTCGTTGAGGACTCCTGTTTGAGCCGCGTCTCTTCTGTCAGACAACAGGATGGAGCTTCTCATTCAGAAGGCTGATCAGGTGTTGAACTCTCTGTCTCGGGGTTGTGGAGCAGCAGAACATCCTCCTGATCCAGCTGACACGAGCACTCAGCCCTTCACACAAGGTTTACATACTTTAGAGTGTTGAAATATTTTGCAAAACGTCAACATCCAACGATAAAAAGATAGGAAGTACAAAGATAGATTGTTGGGAGAGTTTAGTCCTGACTACACAGGGGTGACACCTGGCTTCAAAAATACAACATCTACTAATGGATTAATAGGACAATCATTAAATAATGTCCCCAGTAAGATTTGGTGGTTTTCTTTGATGTTGTGTTGCAGCAGACGTTCCTCCACCAGACACACACCCGCCGCTGTGCTTTTCTTCATCACATTGCCAACAAGATTCTTCGTAAGCCATTTCAAATCTCCCTTCTCTTTGATTGCCTGCGATCAGTGTCTACACACCGTTTATATCAGGTTAAGCATGGTCAACTTACAGGGAGGTGGCAGCAGGGGGCACCACGACACCTCTGAAGGTCAGAGAACTTCAGGTACTTACTGCATCCTGAGCCCTTTAATACTCAGCACTGATCTAGCAATGACCAGTAAATAAAACATATGTTTATACTTGGTGCTCTCTCCTGTCCTACCCAGGCCCAACCACACTACAGTCACCATGGAAACAATCTTCTGAAGCAGCCGGGTCCAGCAGAGGCCTTAAAGCAGGTCCTCTTCAGGCTGCAGGCTGTGGAAGCAGAGCTCCAGCATCACCAGCAGCCAAAGGCATCCTTGTCTCCGTCTGTTGACGGTCCGCTGCAGCAGGTGGGGATCAAGAGTAACAGCAGCATCAGCAACAACAGCCTCAACCTTTAAATGTGGCTGTTTTGATCTTGCAGGAGGCTGAACCAGAGCCCAGACCTGATGGACTGTCGCTGCAGAGGTAACTACACCGCAGTCAGTCGTCGTTCCATCCACACTGGGACTCAGATACAATTAACTCTCCATTAGCTCTAGAAATGACTCCAAATTATTAGAAGTTTCTCCTGATTTTGGTCTCCTGTATTATTTAATGAGGGTTTTCTCACCAAACCTTCCATCCTCAGAGCTCTGCATCATTTGACCCACTTGAAAGCTCTGGTGGAGGAACCCAGAAAGGAACCTGGGAAGAATGACAAGGAGGAAGTGGAGAAGGATGAAGATGAGGGTCGCTACTCCTCTTTATCCACTGATGGCTTCAGATGTATTTAGCAGGAATATTTGTGATCATTCTACCACATTCACAGTTTGCCTTTAGTCTCACTTATTCTCTTATTATTACAACGGGCATCTGAGGAGCTAAAGACTCTGTCTCAGTGTCTCTAGCCTGAGTCCAGCTCCTTGTCCAGGACCATCAGTCCACTCTACATCTGCATCTTCAGCGAGTTTCTCAGTTTAACAGTATTTTAAATATATTCCTTGAAAGAAAGCCAGTTTTTACATCTTTGCCTGTTCCAGTTTCTGTCTAAGTTTATTTCACTCTGACGCAGAGCTACAGTAGAATCTTTCTGATTGCTGCAGTCAACTAACTTGCTTAAATATTTTTATTATTATATTATATTCTACTCATATTGTTGTATTTAACAGAGAATAAAGAGTAACAGAAGCCGTCGGTTTTATAAAATACCATTTTTGCATCCTCATATGTCTAATTTCACATGGATACACTGATATTGAGATTAAATGTCCCTTTCATTGCCAGATATTAAGATTAAGATGTACTTTATTCATCCCCGTGAGGAAATTGAATTGTAGTAGCAACCTATACAAAGTATAGAAACAGAATAAATAAATACAGATAAGATTAGAACGTTATAAGCATATATACAGCATATATTATAAGCATATATATATAATATATATACATAATATATACACATAAGCATATATGCATAAATATAGAATAAAATAGAAATAAAATTACAACATAAATGTTGCTAATATTGCTGAAATGACACCTTCTCAATGACACCACATCACACCCACCTCTGCTGCCCTGACCAGGCCTGCCCACAGGGACCCTCAACCCTGGTGGACACCCCCACTGGCCCGTGACTTGTAGCCAAAAGCAACAGATGTCTCTGGATCTCCCACTGCTGGATGATTCCACAGCACCAGCATCCACCAGCGTGCTGGGGCTACCTCATTTAGCGAGTCCTTTGGCTGCCAAGGAGACCAGGACTCCACTGGCTAAGGCAGCATGAGGAGACATTGTTTAAGGTCCCACACTTTGATGGAGAAAGTAGCCTGGGTAGACCAGACGTGTCCAGACAGTTCTGTTAGACAGAAGACATGTCCCAGCCCCCAGCACAGTAGCAGCATGCATCAGGAGTGACTGTGCCGGGGAATTCAATACCGGCCCTAATCTAAATTTGGATTGTCTTCCTCAACCAGCTCCTCACCACAGCCTTCGCTCCATAGGCATGAACCCAGCTGGACATGGAGACCAGCCCACCCCCTCCTAAACTTCCCCCAGACTGCAACAATCTTTCTTCCTTTGAAGGACACGTTTGGCCACCTCCTCCAGTGCTGCCTATCCCAGCAGAGTCCATGTGGTTAAACTGTTCCGCCAAGACTGGATTAGGATTGGTGGGCAGTTCATGTCCAGCAATAATAATCCCATCAGCAATTCAAACCATTAAAACCCAACTGAAGAAGACAAACGGAGTCAGATGCCGGTTTTAGTAGCGGAGAAGGAGAGGAGGGAATGAGGGAAGAGGAGGGGAGAGGACAGGGACACATTAGGGGGACCGGGGTTAGGAGCGACCAGTTACCCCATTGTTAGGAGATGTTCAGGTTGATGATGCTGGATTAAAAGGTTTGTTTCTCTGTTCAACAATTATCACAATATTTGAGAATTCCGTGAAGGAAACTGAATGGGAGACCAACGTGTCTCTGAACTGTTGTAACTGAGTTATACAGAGAAGAGTTTGATCTATTGGGCTTCCAAAGAATCGGAGGAAAAACCTTTTGATTGAGCGGGAATGGCGGGCACGTCCACACACACTTTAGCTGGTGCACCTGTGAACCTCAGGCCTTTGGCCCTCAGCTCACTTCACACAGGCTTCACACTTGTTTCACACTCGCTTCACGTGGCTCAAGAGATTAGAGGAAATAAGCTGCTTAACTTTGAGAATAGAAACAATAAGAAGCAGAGCTGCCCTGACAAGGAGAGTATGTGGAACACCAACATCTCCCAGGCTGTTCGCTGCTCATCTTCATAGCTTCAGCTATTCAGTTATTGATTTATTTATGGGAACACTGGACTGAAGGCAAGGCGCTCAGTTCTGCCTCTCGTATCTTTAAAGAAGAAAAGAGTGCTTTTAGTTGCATTTCGTTGTCTGACAGTTTTTGTGAGAGACGTGAGGATGAGTAAGAGAGGAAGGAGGAGAAGCAGCAAGAGGAGGAAGAGCTCCGGCTCCAGTAAGTTTTCCCACAGCTGCGCCTTAAATGTTGGTCTAAAACGATTTACATTAGAAACATGACCGTGTGTGTGTGTGTGTGTGTGTGTGTGTGTGTGTGTGTGTGGGTGTGTGGGTGTGTGGGTGTGTGTGTGTGTGTGTGTGTGTCTTGTTTAGAAGTGACGTGAGCTGTTTTACCGTCAGTCCGCCACTAGATGTCAGGCTTTATCCAATACTCACAAGGTTCATGAATGAATGAATGAATGAACGAATGTTGTGTGATTTTGAGTGTATTTGTACTAAAAATTAAGAAAGATCTTGTATCTTTGTTTAGAGAGCACCTCACCGTACAACCAGCAGGAAAATCAAAGCTGCAGTTATAAAGATGAAATGAAGAAGGACCAAAATGTTTTATCAGCTTCGGAGAACGAGAGGAAATGCAAAAGTGAGCAAGAGGAAGGTCATACCAACCTATCGCCCAACCCAAATGTTGTTTACATGAAAACAACAGAGGACAAAGAGAAGGGAATGAAGATAACCACATCTGTGTCAGTCAGTGACATGAAGCATTCATTTCCAAAGATTACCTTTCAGCTGTCACATGAACTCTTAGCAGAAAATCCGTCACTTTCTGAGATGAAGAAAAGGAAGAGCTTCGGGTTGAATCTGAAACTTGAAATGAAGGAAGGGGCAGAGCTGAATAATCCGGCATTGAAGAGCAACTTTCATTTCATATATGGAGAGGACTGCAAGTACCCTCCTCCAGATGTTGAATCACCTGAGGGGCCTTCACAGCACCCCTGGACTTCCAGGGAATCTCACAGCACCAATCAGACTCAGGAACAAACATCAACCATGTGGGAGAGTCCCAATGTTTCTCAGTACTACAGTCAACACCACAGACATCATCCGGTGGTGAACATCAGCCCTCTCACAATGAGGAAACACATTCAGAGAAATGTTGATCCTGAGAAATGTCAGAATGTTGCACCCACCGAACAACGTTCCGCCCCTGTGAGCCCCCTCAGATCAGCCATGCTGGGTGAGCTGGCCTTCTCCAGGATAACTCAAAGACTGTTCCATCCAGCACCAAACATCACCCCCAAAACTGACGGTGGAACCACCTTTTCTGGTGCACCTTTATTCTCAGGGAGTGAGCAGCACCCAGGGGACATCAGCCTAGTGGAAGATCACAGCTGTCCAAAGAGAAAGTCCTGGATCCAGAACAAGGATGCAGAGAAGCGAGGTTGCTTTTTCCCCATCAAGAGATGCAACACATTTCCCGGGATGTCAGAGGCTCTTGGGATGACCCGAGAGGTGCTGGTGTCCCCCTATCATGGATGTGTTTGGTCTTTGATCATGAACTCACTCCCTTTCAACACAGTGAGGCTGGGAAATCTTCATCAGCAGAAGATCCATCTTTCTTCATTTGGGAACAGAAAATGTCAATGTCCACAGAGCAGGCGGAGTTCTACCTCCGTCCCAGAAATCCCAAAATACCCCCAGGATATGAAGATCGGCCGCCTTCAACCATGCGGACGACAAACTGTCAGTAGATGCCCTCATGAAAATGTCGAACTGGACCGAGATGATCCTGAAGGCAAGATCAGTGAAGAAGCAGACAGCGGGTTCTGTCCAGAACTAGAGGGAGAACATCTCAGCCCAGAGCAGCTCCCAGAGGAGCTTCACCCACCCCAGCGTCACTCACACACACCGATGTTGTGTCAGCCCGTAGAGGCTGGAGGGGAGCAGGACGGAGCCTCCTTGATTCCTCACATCACCGCTGCCAGTGATCTGACTTCAGGACCGGTGGACAGCACCTGTGGACAGCACCTTATTCCAATCACCGTAGAACCTCCACACACGTTCCCTTCAGCAACATCAGCTCTGTCCAACCAATGGAGTGAGGAAACAAATGACCTGCTGCTGGACACAGAGAAAAGGGAAGAGGAGGAGAAACACAAAGCTGACATAAGTTCTGCTCAGGACTCTACAGACAAGCTCGACCAGAAGCTCCCCAAGGTGGACGAGACGCCCAGATGTAAGTTACACTTGTGCTGTGGTAGAATTTACAGGAACGATCCGGCTGACTGACGTGGAGCCTTTGTGCAGTTTCCTTAGACAACAGCCACCACCTGAGGCCTGTGGACAGCAGCGTCTCCGACCACTGGGCCGCCAAACGCAAACTCTTCAAGGAGAACAAGCAGTGGAGCTCTGCTGGAGGAAGCTCCATCGCCAGTGACATGACAGAGGAACAAGGTTCGGTCCAACCAACCACACTTATGTTGAGTTATGATTAGAACGGTCACACAAGGGCAGCCGAAAATAACACAAGTAGAAAAAAAGGTTCTACCATGCTGAGAAGAATGTCCCCCCTGTCTTTCTGCGTAGCATGTGAGGATTGTCCTCCTGTGGACATGGCAGCTCAAGATGAAGACAGGGGCTTCTATGCTGAAACCTTCTACTCTTCAGCGTGGGTTTACCAGGGAGATGATAGTCCAGGGACAGTTCCTCCCAGCCTCAACAGCAGAACAAGAGCCGTCTCAAGTCAGTCCACTTCTGATTTCGTCAGGAAGACGCATGCGGGGAGCTTGTGTTTGGGCCGAGGGTTCCTGGATCTGCTCTTTACTCACTACTGAACTACAAATGTTCTCCTTCTCTGTAGTTCGTGAGAGGACTGTGAAGATCAGCAAAGGAACCGGAGAGTATCCGTGGGGCTTTAGAATCCAGTTTTCCAAACCCATTGTGGTGACAGAGGTTGACACAAGTGAGTGAAACGCAGCCTCATGCCTGCATGTGTAATGGTGGAAGGCCTGCGGAGGCCTTGCTGAGGCTGCCATCATCCACCGAGGTTCTGGGTTTCAGATGGAGCAGCTGAGGAGGCTGGCCTGATTGTCGGAGACTCTGTATTAGCTGTCAACGGAACTGATGTCACAAGTATTCCCCATTCTGAGGCGGCTAACCTAGCTAGACAAGGTAGAGTTTACCAGTCTGATGTTATTAGAGGGACGTCAACAGACGGAGGGCTGCTAAAATATCATTTTATTGATGTTGCAGGTCCAGATCTTCTGACATTGACCATTGGGTCAGATATAGCTCGGTATCCCAGCAGCCCCAGACCAGCGTGCCGTGGCTACCTCTACAAGAGGACGCAGTCCGGCTTGATTAAAGGCTGGAGAAAGAGGTGGTTTGTGCTCACACACGAGTGCTGCCTGTGTTACTACAGACATCGACGGGTGAGTAGCAGCACCAGCACCACTTTACCTAGAGAGCCCGATGCAAAAAGACTGTTGATGCTTACAGGACGAAGGCAGGCAGAGGCCTCTGCATGCAGTCAGGCTAGAGGGGGCTGAGGTGAGGCCACATACATCCCTGGGAAGACCCTTTGTCTTCAAGTGCTGCCCTCAGGCTGGTTCTCGAGTGTTCTTCTTCTGTGCCACCTCCAGCCAGGAGATGAAGAGGTGAGACCCCTCAGAACAGCGTGTGGACAACATGCACATCAAACACCTGCAAGATTCACTCCACTCATTTCCTTCTAGGTGGCTGGAAGCGATGGAGAAAGCCATCCGTCCTGTAACACAGGTAACACCTTGACCTGCTCCTACCTTGTAGATTTCTAGGGTCTCTCTACTTTTGGCATTTAGTTCTCCTCCAAATGAAATCCTCTCTCTGCTGATGCTGTCTTTATACTCCGTCATATCTTGTCTGGATCAGAGGAGGAACATCTTTACTGGGCAGTGCTCAAGTATTGATGCCTGATTCACTTCACGACTCTCGCACGTATTTGAAATTTTACATTTGTCCGACGGCCCAGCAGACTCACGTGTGGGAGGACGTGACCAGACACAACTGCAGCCTCCCTCCACTGGCCGTCAAAAGCCCTGAGTGTCTGGGACTGCTGCACAAACTGGACAGAAGCAAGGACACATGGGTTCAACACTATTGCATCCTGAAGGACGGCTGCCTCTCCTTCTACAGCGGGATCCGTGCAACTCATGCCCAAGGTAAGAATGTGTCTACAATCGTCTGGCGGATGCTTAAAATGATGAATGACAGATTAATAAAATACCATCGTCGTCTGTGTTCAGGTGGGATCTACCTGCAGGGATACATGGTGAGAGAGCAACCTTATGGCTCCAAGAAGTCCAGCATCGAGCTGAAACCTCCCTCTGACGAATTCAAGACCTTTTACTTCTGTGCCGAGAACGCAACCGAGAATAAACGGTGAGGAATCTTTGAGCGTCAGAGTGTGCAGCTGGAGAACAAGACCAAAAGTGGTCAGAGAGACAGACTGTCCTGATGTCCAGAGTCCGCCTGAGCTCTGGCCAACGGCTGTGTGGTTCTCAGATGTCTGCTCTTCATCGCAGGTGGATTCTCGCGCTCCAAGCCTCTGTGAAGAAGTGGCTGCCTCTTCATCAGGCCCTGCAGGACTACATGGATCAACCCCCTGAAGAGACACGAATGTGACACCCATCCTGTCCTTTGGACCACAGAGATGGTGGCAGATGCTCGCACATATGCGGGCATAACCTGAAGACCCCGCTTCAAGTGCCCTTTGGGTTTTGGTGCGTTCTGAAGGACATTTAAACCACGTGGGCCCCAGATAAACCAACGACGTTCACCAGAACGGCACCTTACACCTGTGGTCGAGCACCATCGGTCACTAATCTTGTGGTTGGTGGTTTGTAAGACTTTATTTGCTTCCATTTAGGTTTCAGCACTTTTTAAACTTAAAGTCATCTTCAGATCCCTTAATCAGCCATTTTGTTTGGATCTCAGATGTTGGGATTCACTGGGATCAGAGACAGTTCTAACGTACGCAGCACAGAGCAGGAACCTTTGATCTGAAGGAACCTTCTTTGGTCTTCTACCCCTTTATGTATCTCATTAACCCAAATTAACAACCTCAATAAAGGATTTGTTGTCAGAGGATGACAGTTAATGTTGATAATCATGGGAGATTCTAAAGATCCAAAAGCAGGCTGTCGAGCAGCCAAGAGGTGGGACAAACCGCTTCAATAAAGCTGCCTTGCTCATAGTGATCATTTACCCTCCAAATCACCTTCAGGCATCTAAATAGTTCACCCCAAGTTTTGAAACGAGATCAGTGATGCAGGACTGCCTGTGTGTGTGTGTGTGTGTGTGTGCGTGTGTGTGTGTGTGTGAGTGAGAGAGCAAGAGAAGGGAGAGAGGGGAGAGAGGGGAGAGAGCGAGAGACAATGGTACGCAGGGGTCTGCTGTTCTTTCACATGAAGAGGTTGGACTTTGTAAATCTCCCAGTTTGGACTCCTGGATCATCCCAGTGGGTCACTGGTCACGTGGTCCCGGCCAGGGTTGAGTTCTGCATCACAGAAAGGTTCTACCCATTTCTACCTAAAGAGATTTGATGTCTTTTTATAAACCAGTTCCAGAATGAGAGGATTCCTGAGAGCTGCTGTGCTGTAATTGACATTTTATTTTAAATACAGTTTGAATAAATAACAATAAAAACAAGACAGTGACTCGGTGTCGTCTTTGCAGAAATAAATGACAGCTGAAATGTGAGATTAACAACAGAATAATAAAAGATCATTTTACAAATTAGCTTTTATCTCATCTCGCAGTATCAAACAACTAAATGGAATCAAAAGGGACACAAAGACGTCTATTAAAGGTCTGATGTAACCTGAACCATCAGGGTTTACTGGTTTACCCACTTCCAACTGGGATTATTTAGTGAGAGTAGTAGTGCCTGGATTCATGTGTGTGTCCAGGAAGTGCAGAGTTTTAGAGTGTTTAAGAGGTTGTGTTTGGTGAGTTCATTTGCCACAGCGCACACGCCATTTCTACAGGTGAAAACCATTTCCACCAGTCACCACTGGTGAAACCTGCTGATGTCCACCACTGAGACATCTCTGAAGACGGAAGGACGCACGACGCTCGTCCACGTACGAGGCAGGACGGGTCCTGATCCGACTCTGGTGTGCAGCAGAACATATGCACATGAAGTCTGGCCTGAAACACAGCTGACCAGTCTGTAGTTGGTCCTCACTTAGTTCTGACCAGTCTGGATTTAATTCTGACCAGTCTGTAGTTGGTCCTCACTTAGTTCTGACCAGTCTGGATTTAATTCTGACCAGTCTGTAGTTGGTCCTCACTTAGTTCTGACCAGTCTGGATTTAATTCTGACCAGTCTGTAGTTGGTCCTCACTTAGTTCTGACCAGTCTGGATTTAATTCTGACCAGTCTGTAGTGGTCCTCACTTAGTTCTGACCAGTCTGGATTTAATTCTGACCAGTCTGTAGTTGGTCCTCACTTAGTTCTGACCAGTCTGGATTTAATTCTGACCAGTCTGTAGTTGGTTCTAACTAGTCTGTAGTTGGTTCTGATTTGTCTATATTTAATTCTTACTAGTCTATAGTTGATTCTGACCAGTCTGCAGTTTGTTCTGACCAGTCTATAGTTGGTTCTGACCAGTCTGTAGTTGGTTCTGACCAGTCTGTAGTAGGTAGTTAGTTCTGAACTAACTTTTAAAAGGCATCAGCTCATATGTAGGAATTTAAAAATCTATTTAAAAACTCGATCAGGACCGTCTCCACAAAGAAGCGGTTCCTACCTAAGAAGAGGAGCTAGAAGCAGGTGCCAGTCAGAGCAGGTCCGTTTATGTCTGGTTGCTGCACACACACTCATTCCGCAGGGTCAGGTGCTGCAGCTGGTGCTGTAGCACCTCTGTGTCTGGAGACTCTTTGATTCGGATTTTGTCCAGATTCAGGTAGTCCAGAGACTTGGACTGGGCCCTGGTGCCTTTGAGCAGACACAGCGGCAGCGACGAATGCAGACCCGGTTCGGATTGACCTGGGGCCGGGGACCTGAGGGTGTCGCTGGAGCTGGGCATGCGCCTGCGTCTGCGCCCACCAGCCACTGGAATGTCATACGGTTGGTAATAGCGATGTTTGCCTTTGAAGGTGCGTGAAGACCTGTGAGCACCCACGTTCACAGCCTTCGGAACCACGGGGCTGGTGCCGGGACTCTTCTCCGAGGGGCCTTCTGACCACTTCTGGGCCAACTTTAGCAGCTCCTCACCAGTGGTGAAGCCTACCAGGTAGTTGGCATCCATGTGGAGAATCTGGTATCCTGCAACCAGGCCTCTGATGGGGGAACACGGGGTGCTGGAACAGCGAGGTTTCTCTGCTTCAGGTTTTAATGTAGCCATGATCTCAGCTGCAGGCAGAATGGACAGGTGTGTTCCAGGACCTCCACGGACATCCATAGTGTGAACCCTAAAATGAAAGAAAAGGTCCTCTGAGAGCCTTACAAGTAAAGGTGAAGTACAGTTTCATCATGGTTCGGGAGGACACACCTCCAGCCTGTCTTCTGCTGACCCGGGTCACTGCTGGAGAAGCAGCACTTTCAGATAATACCCTCCCAGCTCCTGCTCCTGAAGAACATTAAAGACTCCAGAGCTAAGATGCCTGATGGCGTCCTCCCAGTGTGTCCTGGGTCTCACTGATGACTTAACCACAACCTCAGACCTGTCCAGGCTGAGCTGAAGGTCACTGGTTGCTGAGCGTAGTGGAGTTGCTGCTGCTTCCCAGAAACCACAGCCGGGTTTCTAACTTATAACTTCTTCACTAAGGTTTCATTTTTATGAAATAAATGAACCTTACAGAGGTAGTGTTGGATTAACTTAATCTTTAGTGCTGTTAAAAACCAGCTGACTTGTTTTGTTCTGGTTTAAAGGCTTCACAGGTGCTTGGGAGACTAGGCCACAGCGACCTCTGACCTCTAAACAGGACTCTTATGACTTTCTCATCAGGACAGAATTTCTGGGGGAACCTGACTTTAAGTTTCTGTACTTGCTTTGTGCAGATAATAGGGTCAGGGGGAGGGGAGGAGCTTGAATGCCCAACCCTGGACATTTGGCTTGGTGAAGGTGCTGCTGTTGGAGCAGCCCTCTGCCGCATGTATTGAGCAAGGCACCTGAAAAAACAGGGTAGTGAACCAAGTGAAAACACACCTCAGATGCAGAACGATGATGTTGGTCCCGAGAGAGCTTCTGCAGGAAGAGCCGCATGAATCAGAGGAAACCTGCAAAGACAAAAGCAGATCCAGATGAGGTCCAGATGTGCTGGGAAGTCTCCCTGTTCAGCTCCACACCTCTGTGATGGACAGACCCCAAAGAGCTGGGTTACACTGATGGAGGAGGACAGCTGGATGACCCAGCAGATGTTCTTAAGCTTCAGCCTCACGCCCACAGATCAGGTCTGGTGGCACCAGGAGCTGAGGTTTATATTATTTACCTGGAATCATTCAAGGACTCAAATCTACTCGGCGGATCTTCAAATCCTGAATCCTGATGCACTGAAACAAGAAAATGACAAAACATCTTTCAAAATGATTCAACAGCAACCTGGGCAACAGAAAGAACGAATAAAAATGAAATATTTCACTCGGTTAAATCCCTTCATATAGAGGAAAAACACTGGAGTGAATTTTGCCTGGAAGTCTGAGGAGGACACCCGAGGGTGTGGACATGTCCAACCCTGTCTGACAGCAGACGTTCAGCTTCTACAGCAGGACCATCATCAGATTCCTCTCAAACACACCAACCAGCCAGAGCTGGACAGAGTGTGTGTGTGTGTGTGTGTGTGTGGCCCGATGCCAGCCTGTCAGTGATGTAAGGCTTGTAAGCTAGTTGCTGGCGGTAGTTTTAGCTGAAGAGGACGCGGACGGGGCAGCCGAGAAGCCGAGGACAGCAGCAGAAAGCTGCTCAGCCTTCATGTGTGTGTAGGCCACCATCCACGGCCCAGATACCGTCATCTCACATTGCTCATCAACAAAGGTTGGTGTGATGGCCGACAGTAGCCATGAAAACATTTCCGCTTATTTAATGCGCTGTTCTACATCAGTATTACAGTGGACAGAATTAAAGGAATAATGTACAAACTTGATCGGCAGCATGAAATCCCCGATGTTCCACCACCCAGGCTGGATGATAACCGGTCTCCGACGCAACGATGCTCACCGGAAGTGAGGACGACACTTCCTGCTTTCCTTTCAGAGCAAAGGCACCAATAATTATCGGTCCTCCGTTTCCTGGAAACCACTTGGCCTGACCTGTCGGTGCCTCTTTAGTTTGGATTTCTTCTGTTTTCTAACAAACAGTTCCAGGTTGACAGCAAATATCTGGGAAATTCCTATAAAGTTGTAGTTACAACAATTAATCAACAGCAGTGTTGGTGATGGTGGTGCTAAAAAGACCAAATCAATACAACTTATAAGGATTTTTATTAATATTGATGATCAAGTAAGATCCCTAAACTGTGTGACACATGTAATAATGTCTGAATGAACATGTTTGCACATGTTCATCCAGACTGATGGATGAATGATTAGATGAGCCAAGAACGAGACGGTTACACCTTGTGTTACGGCAAAAACAGTCCCCGTCCTTTAAGAACTGGGACCTATGCTTTAGAATATGGTGACTCTCTGCTGACATGCACCATAGAAGAAAACCAACATTCAACATTTTCAAACCAGGAAAGGCCACATTCCAATGGAAATGTTTATAGGACAGCAATTCTCTGACATCAGGAACACAAGTAAACAAAACACAACATTGCAGCAACGATTTCATCTGGAAGCGTCTCTGTTTAGTCCCTCAGAACACGTAGAACAGGAACCGATGCGCTGTCTTATTCCACCTGCTTCACAGAGTTTCTGTCCCACAGAGACAAGAGCTGAGCAGCTGCCTGAGGCTCCAATTCCTGAACCAGACACAACATTTAGAAAAAAGGAGTAAATACAACACCAACAAATAAACAACTAAAGCAGGAGGTTGAGGAAACACTGTTAACGCCACAGCTCTGATCAGCAGCAGAGACAGTCCTGTAAACTGATCTTGTGTGCATTGATGAGGGTTGTCTGTCCTCAGCACCCTGAACCTCCCTGCCAGGGGACAGCTGGGGTGGGGGGGGTTAGAGGTTTTAGGTGTGTTAGAGACTCTAGATCCTTCCTTTGTTCCACAGATGTTTAGACTCTCGTTGGATCAGTGGCAGAAGACGATCAGACAATTCTCCTGAGGATTGTCAGAGCTCCCCTGGAGGTCCATGGACACACCCAGGAACCTGAAGCTGGCCTCCCCCTGCTCACCCTCCCCATTGATGCAGAATGGTTGCAGGTCAGACACTGGAACTAAATCAGGGAACTGTCCAACAGCATCATCGCAGCTTTGGCTGAACCAAATCCAGTGTGCGGACATCGCAAATCCAGGATGTCCACTCGAAGCCCACAGAGAAACAAGCTGTGGAGGTTTGGACTTCAGGGTGAGGATGATGTTCTTGATGAGGGCGACACACGTCTCTGCTCTGCGGGATATTGTGAACTAATGAATGTTTACCCACCCACCCAGGTTAGTCCAGAATGCCCACGGGGGTACAGATACATCCTGGGGTCCATGAGAGAGCAGGTCCTCCAAATCTGGGCTTCAGGAGCACATGCAGCAGCCTCCGGACCAGCAGTGAGGCCGAGGCAGAGAAGCACAGCCCGGGAAAGGAGTTAGATGCTCTTTGAGTGGGTGATCAACAGGCAACAGGAAAAGGGACAAATGTCATGAAATCTCATGAAAACAGGAAGCAGGCTCTCACCTGTCCGTCCCTGCTGATCTGGACCTTCTTGTTGTCATTCCACGGGTTCAGGATATGCTGGGTGCAGTGAAAAGGAAGACTCTCCTTCTGGATCCACTCAACGCTGAAGACTCCTCCTAAACCCAGGAAATCCCAGTCCTGGCAGCTCTCCTGGCTGATGACAGACGTCATGCGAGCGTAACCCTGTAAAATCCATCTTTCAGCTATGGGCGGGTTTATGTTGCACATTTACACATGTTTGACATAAAGATGAAGGTCAGATCATTGTGGGGTTTGTTACCTGGAAGTGACCTGAACCCTGGACAGAGAAGATAAGGATGATGAGGTGGTCATCCGTGAAGGCCTTGGAGAGCTTGGTCTCATTACTTGGTGTTGTGGACCAGATGCCCCTCTGCTGGGATATTTTAATACTCCCAATGTTGCTACTTTTCATGATGAAGTAGTGCGCTGATGAAAAGCTTGGTGGACAAACTGGCTTTGGGACAAACTGTCAAAAACAAATTTAGTGGAGCCTTTAATAGAGCAAACAGTCAAGAGAAGAACTCCTGGAGATTTGAGAGCCTTCACAAACCTGGTCTAAGGGCTGGGGAGGCTCTTCTCGGTTCCCAGGCTTCCACTGAACCTGGCCTGAAGCTGCTGGCATCTTCCCAGAACTGAGAACGAGTAGAGAGATGAAAGGGTGAATAACCTGACTGATTGCAACAGTGTCTGAGTATCACTCATCACTATTAGTGCCACAGGCGGCAGAGTAGCCCAGCTTGAGCTCAGCTGGGGCAGCAGGCGCTCCTGTTGCCCACGTGGTGAAGAGCTCCAGTCTGCTGTCAGATAATGGCTGAACCTGAGCGTGAATGCTGGCTTGTTTTTTAAAGCACTTTAAGTGTTACAGATGAACAGAAAAGGTGCTGTAGAAATACACTCAGCACATTATTTTATTAACTGGTCACTGTAGAGTTATATAGTTATGGTAGTGGTGTTCTCATGATTAAGGTTCCTGTTCTTATGTCTGTCCCTCAGGCCTGACTCCAAACATTAATAGTTAGTATTGATTTGGAATTGTCCTCTAGGTTTTGTTCAGCATAAAGTTGCATATGGAACAAAAGGACAGCAGGGGAAGTAAATATTTCAATAATACTATAATTAAATAACATAAGTGATTCTTCAACATCATATTTAATGAACAAAAACTCCCAAATTAATTCTGCCCAGAGATTACAATTATAAATAAACAATATTTGACTCTGATATGTCTGAGACCAGCTTCTACACCTTCATTACCTTCATTCCCCAGATTCTTTCACTCCTGACTCTTTTCTCCTCCTGTTCCAAACTTCACATTTCTTCACCTCTTTTCCACAGTCTCCATTGTTGTGGACCATTGACTCCAAGGACTCTAAGTCCTCCACCTTCTTCACGTCGCCTCCCTGTACCTTCACCTCCACCTGGGTTCCTCTCATCTACACATGTTCTGTCTTACTTCAACTACCCTTCACTCCTCTCCTCTCCATGCACACCTCCACCTCTGTAGATCTGAGCTGATGTGGTCCTTCGTCCACCTTGACCTCCACTCTCACACCTCCAGGACACCTCACCACTGTCCTACAGCTGCTATCAGGATCATTTATCCTCTTGTCCCAAAGACAACTGTCAGTACTATTATATTTCATAATATTCTGTTTGTATGTAAATATGTAATATTATGTTACATCCAGACATGAGTGTGTTTGAGGATATGGACACCTGTCCCGTAGTGGTGAGTAGCTCGGAGCAGCAGCCGGTAGGTGGGGGGTGCTCTTTGAGCTCTTTGCAGACGAGTGGTCTTCTTCCATTGCCATGGGCCGGGGTCTCTGGCCAATGCCTGTAGGCTGCTGCAGACCTGCAGCATGCTCTTCTGCTGCGAGGACCTGCCACAGGCAGAAGAGGAGGAAGGTGTTTAGAGGTGCTAACATGTTAGCAACAGGTGTGATCATGCTGCACTGAAACCCACAGAAACCACAGCGTGGATGATGGCCTCATCTTGTTGGGACCATGGCTTGGATGGAAAACGCATCTTCTTGATGAACAGGTTTTGCCACTTATGTCTCATTTCATAGACCAGCCGAGCAGCCTGGCGACAAAATAAACACATGAAATATGAGTACAAAAAAAGGGTTAAAAGCATTAATATAGAACAGTGTCCAGACTAAACTAAACTAAGACAGTGGTTCTAACTCCGGTTGAATGAAAGAGTTGTTGTTCACTCACATTTCTGTCCATCTGGAAAATGAGCCAATCGTTGATCTTAAAATCAATCTGGTCCTCTGTGTCACTGTCACTGTCACTGGTGCCGTCCAGCTGCGTCCCTGCACACACACACACACACAGCAGCATTTATCTCCATCAACAGGACAGCAAGTCAGAGTTACCGTGGAAACAGGAACGTGTAGGAATACGGCTTTAGAATTATTTATTATTTACTATACATTTAAATGTACACTTGTTATGGCTAATCGCAGATCTTGGAGGGTGCTGGGGAATCCTAGATCACTGTGACAGATTTACCAGCAGATCTTGGCTCAGCTGCTTCTTGGAGGGCAGGAAAGGGCAGTTTTGCACAACCGGCAAATATGGCGGCAGTGATGGGAGTGACCATCGAGCAACAGCGGATGATGACCATTCGGTGGCCTCTACTCATCTCATCGTACACCAGCCACTCTGTGGGATACTTCTGGGGTGTCTTGGCAGGGTTGCCCTGTATATTCACAGGTAAAGGAAGGGTGTAAATAAGCTGTCCACCAGCAGCTGTGGCCATACCTGTCCTCCTGAGACAGAGAAACTCAGAATCCCTTGTTAAGACTCATACTAGTGCACTGGTTCAACGTTAGGGTAAGGGTAAATATGGCTATGACACAATAAAATATACCTGCTGAATATCACTAACAAAGTTAAGGACTGTCCCATCGCCACTGTGATGACGGCACAAATGTTGCCTGAGTCTTGGTGCTCATAAAGCTCTTTATTCCCTGACTGACTTAAAAGCCCTAACCCCCTACATACATGGATGATTCTGAGCTCTCTGGGGTGAAGAGCAGTGCTGACAGCTACATATGGAGGAAATGGCTGTCCTACCTCTTTGAGCTGGGACTGGTTCAGAACGGATGTGGGGTGAAAATGCAACTTCTTCTTCCTGCTGCTGGAAAGCAGGGCAGTTTCTTGATCCACGTGGGCCAAGTTTGGATACATCCCAGCCACCAGTGCTGCTTTCACTACAGCCCAGTTCTCGGAATTCTGATTGACGTCACGGATATCACTGCCCCCGTGAGCCCGCACGAAACCTGAAGGGATGGATCGAAGAGTAAAAAGATCAATCTTTTTGTTCTGTTAGCTACTTTCTGCCAGCATCAACAGCTTCCTCTCACATTTTATCCAGCATAGACCACAGATGTTCATTAAACAAAGAACAGAGGCAGAAGGTGTTCTAGCTGCCTTAGGAATACGTAATGCTGGGACTGACCAATCGCCCGGAGCTGGCCCAACAGCTGAGTCCTCATGCCAAGGATCATATTCATGGTGGCCTGGGACAGGAAGTATTTCTCACAAAATGCTCTTTCCCAGCCATCGCTGCGAGCTTTCTGCCATGCCTGAAAACAAGCAGGACACCCAGAAGAAGCGGCCTCAACTAGTTGGAAATAGCAGCTAATGTCATCACAACAATAACTTATACAGCAGGACGGGTGGAAAAATACAGGCCGCTGTTGTCATTTGTTAGCGACTGCATGGTAACCCAAACTCAAGAACTGCAAATCTCAGAAGCCAAATTATTCAGAACACTAAAAGACTAAAACCTCTTGTCATTCTGTGATTGTCCCGACAGCAGCATCAACAGTTCAGGCAGAAAAACACGCTATTGCTCACCTGAAACGCTCTCAGCAGAGCCATGTGGTCACTAAAACTACTAGACGCAAAATGTTTGCGACAGTGCAGAGCTGCCTTTTTTTTAGAGCCCTCAGCAGGAAGGATGAAGGGGTCACGATAGGCCAGGGTGCAGGCAATGGTTAGAATTGGGTCCAGACACTTAAGAACCACAGCACACAACACCATCTTGCCCAGGTGGGGCTCCACAGGAAGGTCAGCCAGGTGGAAGCCAAGATCAGTCAGGTCTTCATGTTGCTCCATAGCATCTATTGACTGAAGCAGACGGTTAGTGAGAGAGACAGGCAGGCACACAGGTGATCAGACAGACAGTCAGACAAATGGTCAAACATACGGTCAGACAGGTTGTCAGACAGACGGATTGCCAGACAGGCTGTCCGTCAAATCTCCAGACACAATATTTGAACCCTCCCACATGACGTTCTAAGACTAAAGGAAACACTTGACAGGGGGGCAGTAATGCGGAACGTTCCACAACAGTCCAGGACCTCCTCATCATGTCTATGATCCCCAGAAGTATGTTTATAACAACTGAATGCTCTATTCATCAAGTTCTTTAGCTTCAGCTTCTGTAACTCCAAAAATTAATGCCTCAGTTCTTTTTTGCCTCATGCACAATGTAGACAAAAGAGAGTCCAACTCTTTTCAGGTGGAACACAAGGCATCTTGGGAATTTAATCACACTAAAGCCTGTTTTAGTTTACCTCCCATCAGGGAACAAAGTAGTAGAGGACAGATGGATTCTAGTTCCAGGGGCTACACACAATACATAGAAAGTTTATTTAAATTCAGTTTTCTGAACAACAACATAGCAGCAGACTGGACAAATGCTACCTTCAGTATCTGTAGAGCGTTCTTGATTGCGTGTGCTGGAGGAGGCTGAGGAGCTTTAGCCAAGAACTCAGCTACCTGACAGGAAGCTGGGGCCAGTAGTTTGGTCTGCAGACACAGTTCCTGAGACACATGACAACATTATTCATGAAGTGTGCTGGAATATCTGATAAACAAGGCTGACCAGAGGTGTCAGGAAGCTTGCTATAAAATGTTGGTGAACCCTCTCAGCCTTCCATATCCAAGAAAAATCTATTGCTTAAAAGCTCAACTGGACTTCTTTTGGTACAGAAATTTTAATCCTTCAGAACTGAATAAGTCTGTTGGATAAGAGGTGAAATATCTTCAAAAACTAAAGATCCTCATTTAGTTTTTAAGCTACAGTGAAAATGTTCTGTGGCTCCTTTTGTCATAACTATTTTACTTTTCTGGCATATTTTTCAACAGATTTTTAAATTGCTGTTATAATTAATTTAACAGGTCCTTGTTAAAACCCCTAAACACGTTTGTCAATCCTGGACATGTAGGTTTATTTTCATTTTTGTCCCATAAATGTGAAGATATTTGTGTGTGTGTGTGTGTGTGTGTGTTGTGTGTGTGTGTGTGGTGTGTGTGTGTGTGTGTGTTTGTGTGTGTGCTCACTACCTGCAGAGGCATACGCAGAAGCTGTGGAACCTGGAATTCCAGCATGTTGTCAAACCTGAGGCGACTGAAGAGGTGGAAGCAGTACCCTGGTTTACAACGCCCAGCCCTGCACACCAGAGGGTTATTAGCTCTACACCAGGTTCAGCACAGAGAAGAATACAGCGAGAACTTTAGAGTCACCTTCCCTTCCTCTGCAGGACGCTAGCTTTAGAAATCCAAATTGTCTTTAACATGGAAACACGACTGAGAGTGTCGTAGGATTTCTTCAGTGAAAAAGGACATTTATTTAGTGTTTGAGTGATCAATACGTCTGAATGATGAATTATTGTTGGATTTGATGTGATTGTGATTGTTTAACTAAACAGAATTGACTGCACCTCTTTGACCTTCCCTGAATCAATGACAAAGACCACATCACTGATTGTGATACTGGTCTCAGCGATGTTGGTAGAAAGAATCTGAAAGATAAAGGTGAATATTTATGAACTGGCTTGACAGAGAAAAGCTGTATTTACATGAAGATAGAGTTTACAGTATATCTATCATTTGTAACAGGTCTCCCATCTGTAAACAGGAACTCACTATTTTTCTAACACCACTTGGGGGGGTCTTCAAGGCCTTCTTCTGGTCCAGAGTCTGCATTTCAGAATGCAGGATGAACAGCTGGTACCTACAGGACACGTTATACAGTAAGATGAGGCTGTCTAGCTGTCAGTCAGTCAGTCAGTCAGTCAGTCAGACAGTCAGTCAGACAGACAGACAGACAGACAGACAGACAGACAGACAGACAGACAGACAGACAGACAGACAGACAGACAGATAGACAGATAGATAGATAGATAGATAGATAGATAGATAGATAGATAGATAGATAGATAGATAACCTCTCAGCCTGAACAGAGAATCTGCTGTCATTATAAAGGATTCGATCCCTCATCGCCACTATTTCATCATATCCAGGAAGAAAAATTAAGATGGCACCTAAGAAGAGACAGATAAAACACCTGTATAGTGTTCTACACAGGGAAACACATCTGATGATAGTATCCAGATCATTCACCATCACTGCTGGTGGAGCAGATGTAATGGAGAAGGTCCATGATAAGGTCCAGGTCAACCAGTTCATCATCAAAGCTCTGGTGGTAGAGTTTCAGCAGTTCCTCCTCTTTATTGCTGCTCTCTACAGTGACCTGCTGCTCCACTGGGGACCCATCAGGACTGCATACCTCTCTCAAAGCCACCACAGAGACAGAAACAGAGATTTAGCACCTCAGCTTGGTTATAGCAGCAACTATGCACTGCTGAAAACAGAAGTAAGCCATTTCTTTGGTCAACTTGGATTCAGCACGATGCTGAATATGTTTTAAAAGGAGAAGATTTTTCCTCCTGAAAAAATGCTGATAGCGAAGTTGAAATACTATTAAAAAATTGGCAAAAAGTGCAACAGCGTAGGGAAGCACGTGTGTGTGCACTCACAGAAAAGATTTGAGCAGCTCCAGGGATTCACTCTGATGGAAGTGTTTAGCAAAGTCTGCGGCCGTCCTGAAAGAAGGTGAAAACCAGACAGTTTGGAGTTTTCAAAGTTCTGTGATCATGAAGGCTGTGGAGACCTCACCATCCATTAGAAGCCTTTATGTTGACATCAGCACCCATGTGAAGCAGCTGCTCCATCTGAGTGAGAAAGCCTTGACCTGCTGTCACCATCAGAGCTGTGGTCCCTGTTTCACTGTGCCTGTAGTTCACTAAATAAAGGAGATACGTGTAGGTACAGATGTTCAGTGATGCCCCTAAACACATCTGTACAAAGTATGAATGCAGGCTGTATAATGGCTAGCTATACATTGATGAGAATAAATGATCAGTCTGCCTGAAAAATCATTGAACTCAACCAATCAGGAAGCACAAGCGTAACTCTGATCTGATGCAAAACTATAAACTCTTCAAACATGATGGGAATTTTCATGATTAACAAACTACAAAGGAAATCTTTAGTGATATCATATCAACTGAATAGCAGGTAATTAAGGTAATAAAAACAATGAGACCAATGGCCAGGGTCATACCATTCATGTTTTCATAGAGGATGAGGTTGAAAAGCTGAATAAAAGCATCCTGGTCTTCATTCAGGAAAATGTTGGAAATGCAGGAATCCATTTCTCTCACCAGCCATGGTTCCAACTGTTCCGGATTGTTCTCAGGCTGGAAACACACAGATCGATCAATCAATTAATAGGCTGCATTTACAATTATATAGTGAGCTTGAAAAATAGAATGTAAAGAACTGGCAAAAAATGTAATGCATCTCACAAGAATGTGGTCATTTGTGTAGCTGCGATGAGAGTAAAACAGAACAAAGGTTTGTCCCAATGTGGTGTAGTGTAGTGTAGTGTGGTGTAGTGTACTGCTCTGTAGTGTAATGTAGTGTGGTGTAGTGTACTGCTTTGTAGTGTAGTGTAGTGTGATGTAGTGTAGTGTAGTGTGGTGTAGTCTAGTGTACTGTGGTGTAGTGTAGTGTACTGTGGTGAAGTGTGTGTAGTGTAGTGTACTGTGATGTAGTGTACTGTTCTGTAGTGTAGTGTGATGTAGTGTAGTGTAATGTGATGTAGTGTACTGTAGTGTAATCTAGTGTGGTGTAGTGTAGTGTACTGTTCTGTAGTGTAGTGTACTGTTCTGTAGTGTAGTGTACTGTTCTGTAGAGCAGTGTAGTGTGATGTAGTGTACCGTACTGTGGTGAAGTGTGGTGTAGTGTACTGTTCTGTAATGTAGTGTGATGTAGTGTAGTGTACTGTGGTGAAGTGTGGTGTAGTGTACTGTTCTGTAGTGTAGTGTGATGTAGTGTAGTGTAATGTGATGTAGTGTACTGTAGTGTAATCTACTGTGGTGTAGTGTAGTGTAGTGTAGTGTAGTGTGATGTAGTGTAGTGTACTGTTCTGTAGTGTAGTGTACTGTTCTGTAGTGCAGTGTAGTGTGATGTAGTGTACTGTACTGTGGTGAAGTGTGGTGTAGGGTACTGTGCTGTAGTGTACTGTGCTGTAGTGTAATGTACTGTGCTGTAGTGTACTGTGCTGTAGTGTACTGTGCTGTAGTGTAATGTACTGTGGTGTGGTGTACTGTGCTGTAGTGTACTGTGCTGTAGTGTAGTGTACTGTGCTGTATTGTACTGTGCTGTAGTGTACTGTGCTGTAGTGTAATGTACTGTGGTGCAGTGTACTGTGCTCTAGTGTAATGAAACTATATTCTCAATACTTGATAACAGACGTAGATCACCTTACTAAAGATATATGAAACTTTGATTTCATGACACGTGTTCAGATGTGCTCAACAGTGTGTCGTGTGTTACTCTACCAGACTGTTGAGGGCACCGTCCTCTCCATCCAAGACACTGCTGTCCTCAGGGACACAACTCAGCACCGATGTCCCTTCTTCCTCTTCAACAGAAGTGTTCTTCAGTGTCTCACACCACTCTGTCAAACTTTTCTGCTTATTCTTGGCTGAGAGTCAGATTATGGAATGAGCACAGACGAAATCAATGAAAACTGGAGGGAACATTTAGGGACCCACTGACAAAAGCTCATACGTTCATGTGCCTCGGCATTGTGATTCATCATCTCCTTCTTTTTAAAGCCAGTCAGCTTCAGAATGTCCTCCAAAAAGAATTCCTTCACATCAAACAGTCTTCCTTTGACTGTAAAAAGAAAGTAGAAGAAAAGACATTTACTGCTAATATGTGCTTCTCAACATCAACAGATTGTACATACGGACACATTAACATACCATCCATCTTATTGTATGGTTTATTGTATCTTATTAACGTATTTGTAAATGTGTCAGCTGTTGCACGGATTAAACAGCAGATTATGGACAATCTATGTGCTGATAATGGAAAAAAGTATGTTGAAATTATAATACGATACAATCAATCATTACTTTGTTTATGCACAATATGCCTTTGAAGAGGAGCATGACTGAAGATAAAACCTGAATGTAAAAATGTTGCTCACGAAACGACGTCTAACAACTTCAGAGAAACAAATAAGACCAATAATCTAACCAGCAACACCTCCTGGAGTTCATATCTGGTCTGATCATTGGAGTAATTAAGTAAAGATGGGGGACTTACGATTGATGACAGGACAGGAGCCAAAGTACTGACGGAAAAGTTCTGTGTCTAGAGCTGCACTGCAGAGGATCAGTTTCAGTGAGGGAAACTTCGGAAGCACATCTCGCAGTTTTGTGAGCAAGAAGTCAGTCAAGCCATCACGTTCATGCACCTCATCCTGTTTACACACAGCAAGTCCATTTTCTTACAGATGGAAGAAAGAAGTGGTACTCTTGGCTTGATCTCCACAGTTCCCCACTATCCAGAATGTGAAATATCTGCGTACCACAATCACATGTGTGACAGTTGTCAGGCTAGCATCTCCAGCCATCAGCGTTCTGAGGAACACTCCGCTGGTGCAGAAGGTCAGCACCGTCTTGGGAGAGACCCTGCGGTTACAGGTAAGTTAGCAGTTAGCAGTTGTCTTTGGTTAAAGGCCAAGTCCCCACAAATACATATAACAAGTGGGTGAAGATAGTTCACACATATTTATGGGGTTGTTTTTCAGTGCAGCTTTACTGAATGAGAAATTGTTTATTATAATTAAATATATAACTGGCCCTGCGTGCATGTTGGGTTTTGTATATTTCTAAACATGAACACATTTGTAGAAATGAGTGTTCCAGAACTGTTACTTTACTGATGGGTTTTAACTCTGGCAACTTTCTTAGGGCATTCCTATGTATAAACAAGCCTTTACGAAGACACCATCAATATAACAGGAATGTTCCAACATAAACAAGAGCATGTCACAACTGTGCAGCCTCCGAGGTAAACAATGGTTGTGATTTTGGGCTCTATGGTAAATTGATGATTCCTTTTATATCTCTTCTTTGTGAATGGCTTCAGAAAGAAGAGCAAGAGGAGCAGTTAAAAAGATGCCTGTTGGTCCTGGTTTTGAATGAACACAGAGACCAGCAGCAGACCACTTACTGCCTCAGGACCCCCACCCCCCAGCTCAGACACTACCATGCGCCCTAAACAGGATGTATAATAACTCCTCCATGAGAATCAGCCACATCTTCTTGCTTCCAGCTGTGCTTCCCACCACAAAACTGAACAGACATGGAGCAGAAGTAACAACAGCCAAAACACAAGACTTCAGATCACAATATTTACCTGCTCTCAAGTCTGATGTGATAACCTACAGTTTTGCCAACATTCTCTCCTCTTTCTGCTGCTACCCTGTCAGCAACTGTGATGGTAGCCAGGCGCCTGGGCTGAGTGCAGAAAATCCTACAGGGCTCATGGTTCTTGTGACATTCATCCAGCAGGAACTGTGGGATCTGCACAATACAGGGTGACACACCTTTATTGTTGGAACAGGAATGTCCTCAGGTCTGTTCTGCATGTTAGTAAAACTCCTCAGAACCTTTCATGGCAGCAAAACATGTGCACACCAGCAGTAACTTCACCACACTGTCGCACGCATATCCAGTCATCAAAATCAAACTATCTCCCAGAACAGAACTAACTGGGAATAACTCTCATTTAACTGGTCTGCATACATTTGCGATCTACTCTGAAGGGGGTGAGAGAGTCATAGTTTGCAGATTCCTGTCTGCACGTTCACTGTGTGCCTGAGGTCAAACCACTGGTTCACCAAAGTGACCCACCTGGGTAGTCTTCCCAGAGCCAGTTGCTCCAACCACCAGCACCACCCTGTTTTCTCTGATGAGTTTGATGATTTCCTGCTTGTGTTCCTGTACAGGCAGGGAGCATCGAAAAGCGTCATGTTCGGAGGAACCCCTCTGTGGAGGCACCACAGGTATGCCTTTGTTTAGCCGCCCGCTGGCCTTGTTTTTGTCCAAGGCATTTTCTGAAAGAAGAACATTACTTAACAAAGAAAACACAAGCTAGAGTTCGGCAGGCGTTACGACGGAAACTCACCAGCCTCTGACACCAAAGAAGCCGCACTTCTGGTGCTAAGCTGCATGTCCACACGTTCCTTATTACTGATGGGAAACCGTTCCAGCAGGTTGTGGATGACAAATAATGTATTATGGGATGGATTGAGGAGCATGCTGTGCTGAGGTTTGTCTGGACCATCCTTCTTTGTGACAGTGAGGAAGCGATTTGGTCCCTTCCTGAAAGGCAGAAATATGTCTAGTTTTATTGACCCAACGAACAGTCTGTCTGAACTCCTCAGAAACTGACTGGGTGTTCAAGTCCTCATTTTTTCTGCAGAACTGTGAAATCTATAATCCATAAAACAAGGGTGAGGATTCGCAGCCTGAGACAAGCCTGAGAGGTTTAGAAGAAATGGAGGTGATTGACTCTCAGATTTCTGGTTGATGTGTAGGAGCTTTGCAGCACTGAGCTCAATTAAGGACACAGGTGGTGAACCTGTAGAACCTGAGCAATGACACTTTTTTATAAATATTGACTGTTAATAGCACTATCTTTTTTATAACAATATTTTCTAATTAAGAATTAAATCAATTAGTTTACATGGCTCCTTTACATGTTGGCTGGTAAAGTCCTCACATGCTTATCAGGAATAACTACGTACTCGGCAACTTAAGGACAGACTTAGAGGATCTGTGACTTGTTGAAGAACACTAGGACATGTGCTGGAAGAAACCAAGCATCTTATAACACCAGAACAACCATAGTATCTGTCCAGGGCAGCTGTGGCTCAGGAGGCAGACAGACGCTCGGATCCACTAACACACATTGCAGGTTTTAACAATATCGAGGCCTGACTGGAAATATAATTCAGACTGACACCATTCAAATTGGCAGAATGAATGAAGAAAGACATGCAGATAAAACGTGTAGGTGTGGGCAGAATTTACCCTTTGCTCTTAGAACTGTAACCCAGAGACTGTGCCGCTCGATGAAGGAAAGCCCTCTCATTACTGGACAACGAGGAGGGAAATTCCATCACTGTTGAGGAATTGAAGTGGAGCATGTGGGTTAAAATCAGAACAAAAATGTGTTTTATAAAATGTTAAAGGATGCAAAACAATCTGAAAACAGACCTTTCTGGTCACTGTAATAAAACCTTTCTAAAGAGAGGTTCAGTGCTATCTTGACCTCTTCATCGATGTGAATTTTCCTGAGGGCATTTGGGATGGAACGGAGCCGTCCCTTCTGGCTCTTGCCTGGCTTTTTTGCAGATGCAACAGCACGCAGCATGATGAGCTGTAACAACACAATAGGTTGGCTCAATAGTCACGGGGATAATCGGCAGAAGAAATCACACCAGTAGTGAGCACATACAACTCAAGATGAGCAGTGAGCAGCAGGGGTTTGGTTGCCTTGCTCAAGGGGCCCCCAGCTCATGACCCATCCCAGGATTTGAACCAGCAACCCTCCAGTTACAAGACCAATTTCTTCCCTCTGACTCTCTTGGTGTGAGACGAGACTTCAGATGTTAAGGGATTGATATGACTCGGAGCACCGCAACCTTTCTGGTGCTCTTTCCATTCTAAATTTGATTTGAAAGACCTGTTCCTTCTTCCCTTTAAATATGTCATGTCATTAACTCAACTTGAATATTGTGATTCTTTGAAGGGTATAGTCAGAAATTTTCTGAACGTTAGAAATCACCTAACCTATTAGGGTCGAATTTAAACAAAACCGCGGTTGAAAATGTGAGGGTTTTTTATGTTTTGACCGCGTTAGCCTTCCGTAGCGCTGTACCGTTATACCAGAAATAGACGAGCATTAGAAATTGTGTTGACGGCTAGCGTGGACGTGGTCTTGCTAACAACGGCTCAATTGGCCGTGGTCACACACTCAGAAAGACAGGACACATAATTCCACTACATAATGTTGGGACTTAGCTTCTACGAATAAAAAAAACTAGGTTATATACCCATATAACATGAAGCATCAGAACCTTTTGCGGCTGTTACCGTACTGTACACAATATTATTACCGCTAAAACTTTACTTCTGGTATCCAAAAGAGGCTTTCTTCAACAAACGACTATCAAGGAAACTGAACTATCATCACATTCTATTTACACATCCCTATCACATTACTGTTAAAAACTGTACAGAGTAGATATAATTTGTTTTCACCAGCAAACAAGTCCACATAATAATTTGTTAGCTGGACAAATTAAATGACGTAAATGATTAGCTGTGACATTAGCAGACAATTTAAAATGTCGTCTGGAACACGGGTAGATAAATAGATCCTTACTGTGTCTTAACTGGAGCTATTTTCTGAGACAATTTCTATCTGGGACTATTTAGTGGGCTGTGCTTTCAAACAACGTCATGTGGTTGTTTCTTGGTTCTGTCGCCGATGTCGCCGCTCACGCGAAACTACATCCGGGAAGATACTTTCACAATAAAACACCCGACAGGCAGAATAAGACACATCTCAACCACTACTACCTATTCTACTAATATTAATAACGCTGTGTAGCCAAAAGCAGCCACATTACAGCACAACCCTTCTGAGTCAGCTCTGGTAAAGCTATTTTGCTTTACATAGTTGGAGACAAAGGTGAACATTTTCAGGTCTTTAAATACACTGTATATGAGCCACTGGAACACAGACAAGACACTAATGAACAAGATGAGGGTAGATAAAGGCCAAACAAAACACGTTTAAAATATATTTATATAAGAAATTTAGGAAGCAAATCGACTAAAATTAAAATAAAAAAAACAAGTTTACAACAGACTTTTAGATTTCAACATTTCAAATGCCAGTATTAGCAAATTCAACATTTCCTGCAAAATTGGCATGAGCAAGTAGCTTTGAACAGTGGCAGGATTACATGTCATCGACCCCGCGGATCCTTCTGGCCAACTGCAAGTCGCGGGGAAACAGGGTGACCCTCTTAGCATGGATGGCACAGAGGTTTGCATCTGAAAACAACATCACAAGGAATGCTTCTGCAGCCTGGTGGGGTAGAAAAAGAACATTAGCACTTGGCTTTTGTTAAACATTCAAAATAACAAACAAACAGACATCTCCATCTTGTTGTCTTGCATTAAAATGTGCAACACATCAACAAAGACATGTCTGGATCTAGAGGACTAGGGAAAAGTGGACCTACTCTCCAGAGGTGTCGCAACAGATGAGCAAAACTTGTCAGGACTGGTGTGATTTGTAAGATTCCGTGTAGAATAAATGAATAAACGAACGGTTTTAATCCCTGACTCCTACAGTCATAGTCGCTGAGGGTTTGTGACGGTGCCACCAGGATGGGTGAGATGTAACGATTGTGTCTGAGCCCCCTCAGGACGACTAGGACTGCAGATTAATCCAGCTATGCGCAAAAGGCTGTTTATTGGAGTGTCATGTAAACAGACCGAGTCACTCATGTGTAGTCATCAAACAGCACGTTTTACCTCCTGGATGGCCATAAGGGCATAGACCTGCCACCTCAGTTGAAGCACAGAGAACTTCTGGCACACCTCCCGGACCTGGAACAAGACGACAAGTGGTGTGTTAAAATCGGCCAGAGCTGAAGAATGAGGCTATTTGGAAGGTTTAAGCTTTGATTTCTTGATTTTGCACAGTTGTCAACTGAACAGTGTAAAATAGGTTTTACTGATTGTGATTATTTTAATCATTACAATTTCAAAATGTTTGTATGTTTTTCTTTTTTCCTAGACACACTTTTATTATTATTTGGACTAGAAGATTTCTAACCATGACTAAAATCTGAAGGTAACGCATCAATAGATTAGATTAGACCACAGATCAGATCTGGACTAAGCCAGATGCAGAGGGCACTGCTAAACTTACAAGGCGTGAGAAGGGTCTTTTCCTGAGTAACAAGTTGGTGTTCTTCTGGTACTTGCGAATCTCCATTAGGGCCCTAGTTCCTGGTCGAAACCTCCTCTTCCGGGGAGACGCAGCAGGCTCTGCAAACAGATAAATGAGTTGCTTTTAAACAACAACTGTTTTCCAAACTGAAGAAACGGGAGGAGACCTGAAAGGTCTCCATCGAGCATGGAAGGGGGAACCTGACATAGTTTCTTTCTGCTTTTCAGGAGACAAAAAAAGAGTTTTTGGTTTTTATTTACAGCATAAATGTTTGAATCTTGTAAATGATCACCAACAAAGCTAATCTTGATACACTGTTAAATAATGACTTTTTTAAATGATGGAAGGCCACTAAATAAGCCATTCTCACTTGAGACTTGACTTTTTTTCGGGGTCTGGGGAGACTTGCTTAGCACCGGGGGGCGACGTGTTGGGGTTTTGTCCTTCCGTCGGCTGGAAGATGGACCGGGGCGCATCGTGTCCCACAAACTGCAAGTCGACCTCTGGAAGTGATCCGGGACAAGAATAAGATTAAATTCACCCAACCCTTCCTCATTTCTAAAGTCCAGGGGGTTCTTTGCTAGCGGACAGGCACCGCTGTTGCCATTGAGACCGGTGGGACAGAAAACCCCACTGGACTGCCACCCTCGTCGGACTGGATGGCCTGGTTTAGCAACAGAACTACCTTAAACCCCTGTTTAAAAAGCTCTCTGCATTCAGAATGTAAAGACATCAAACAGCAGATGGAGAAAGAAGAGTGCATCATGGTTTCCTGTCAACAACAACGTCACATATTTTTGAAAAGAAAACAAGGATCGACAATCGAATAGTGTGCAGCAAACCACAATAACAACCAAAAAAATGAACTCGAGCTTTTATACACACCGTATGCAAGATAATTTTACCAAGGGTTTGGAGAAAGTATTGTGAAATACAAGTATTCCATCCACAACTGTTGTTATAAGATCCCGGGCCTGTTTACCATGCTAAACATTACAACATGATAGATCGACGTGGCTAACAGCAACGTTCAGCGAGCATCATTAGAAACACACTCTAAAGCTGTAAAAACCCACCTGCAGAGCTGATAAACACGCAAAAACTCAGAGCATGATTTAATACTTTGCAATATTAAAGTTTGCAAAGCACAAAATCCCGAAGTGTACAAACGACGAATATTCAAAAGATTCGTCTCCACCCGCTCAGCCAATGAACGGCGACCATGTGAACGGGGAAAGTGTTTGGAGGCGCTTGGTGATACTTACCGAGGTTCGCCGAGCGGGTGGAGACTGAACTAGTGGTGCTGTGTGTGTGTGTGTGTGTGTGTGTGTGTGTGTGTGTGTGTGTGTGTGTGTGTGTGTGTGTGTGTGGTGTGTGTGTGTGTGTGTGTAAAAAATCTCTTCCTCGTCCTGCTGGGCGGTGGCTCCTTCAGACTCGGGTCCTCTGTGCAGGATCTTAGCTGTTCCTAGGACTGAGACAGAGATCTCTGATGTGGTTCCTGGTAACTGTTGGAGCCATCTACTTAGCTCGGGGGTTACTGATTACTGACAGAGCGTGGGTGTTTATGGCCTGAATCTTATGTTGACCATGCTGACTTTTCAGGACCTGTCTTAACTTCTGTAGGTATCTAGCTGTGGATGACCTTCTAGCTGCCTCCTCATGGTTACCATTTGCTTGGGGGATCCCCAGGTATTTGTAACTGTCTTGCACATCTGTGATGTTCCCTTAAGGTAGTTCATCCCCATCAGTTGCGATCACTTTTCCTCTTCTAGATATCATTCGCCCACATTTATCTAGTCCAAATAACATCCTGATGTCTTTGCAGTAGATCCTATTGAGGTGAATTAGGGAGTCAATGTCACACTCATTTTTAGCATCCATGTAGAGGAGGTGGCTGATGTCTGTTCCACTTTGGAACTTGTACCACTCTTTGTGATGATCTGGCAGAGGGGGTTTAGGCATATGCAAAACAGCAGGGGGACAGAGCATCTGGACTCCGGCATCCATGTCAGTTCATCAATTCATAATTTTTATTTATATAGCGTCTTTTACAATCAAAATAGTTTCTATCTATGCGGCATCGAGTCATAGGCTTTCTTGTAATCAATTCAGGCAGTGCACAGGTTGGTGTGTCATGTTACAGTCCTGGGCGATTGCCCTGTCGACCAGTAGCTGGTGCTTGGCACCTCTGGTGTTGTTGCCTATGCCTTTCTGTGCTCTGCTCATGTATTGATCCATGTGCCTGCTGATCTTATGATGCCTGATAGGAGCTTCCATGTGGTGCTGAGGCAGGTTATGGGCCGGTAGTTGGACGGTATTGTGCCCTTCTGGGGGTCCTTCATTATGAGGGCTGTCTGGCCCTGGGTTAGCCACTCTGGGTGGTCCCCTGATGTTAGCAGCTGGTTCATTTGTGGTGCCAGGCGTTCATGGAGTGTAGTCAGCTTATTAAGCCAGTAGGCATGGATCTTATCAGGCCCTGGTGCTGTCCAGCTCTTCATTTTGGACACTCTTCTTTAGATGTCGGCTAAGGTGATGACTACTGGGTCTTGTTCTGGAAGTTGACTGGGCTCTGTCTGTAGGTCTTACAGCCATTGGGCATTAGTATTGTGCATCGCCTCTTTCTACCAGATACTCTTCGAGTATTGTTCAGTCTCACCTGGATTTAGCTGGACTGTTTATTTTCCTTGCCTCTACTTCTCTCGGGGAGCCAGGGCTGTGAGCCTTTGCTAGGCAGTCTCCAGTGCCTCAGTTGTCAACAGTTTGTTATATTTCTTGGGCAGCTCTGTCCTTAGATTCACACCACTACTCAGCTCTGTTAGAAGGCTGACTTCTCTCCATGCCACCATAAAGGCCTCTAGCCTTCTCCTCCATGGGGCAGTTTGCTCCTTCTGGCTGTTCATGCTGTTCATCTGGTAGCCAAGCCTCTGTAGGATTACTGTTGCCACTGCATACATCAGCTGATTGGTCTCAGTGATGGTGGTGGTAGGGATCGTTGGCAGTGCCGTGTTCATGTCCTCCAGTAGAGATTCGTCTGGTACTTTGTTTGTTATCCTTGGCAGGGAGGTAGCTAAGTTCTCCAGGACTTCATGATTCTCTCTCTCGGGTCAGCTGCCCTTGTGTTGAATCCGTCTGTCATTGGGGCTTTGTACCCAATCTTGATATTTGAGGGTTATAATGAAACCACCACCGAGCTGGCCTGATGTCCTGGCTCCCCCTTGCAGTAGCATATTTGTACTGTGGATGAAGTACAATGCTGTACCTCATCAATCTCTTGCTGTGATAGCAACTTCTTATTATAAACTTAGTTAGTGTCTTGGATTCTGTAAAGAGCAAGTGTCTGCTTGTTTTCTGTCATAAAAAGTTTATTTTAAAACACTCACAAATGTCCACATTTATTGAGTGTGTGATTTGCGTGCTTGTATGCATGTGACCATGCTCAGACACAACTCTTCAACGTGGTGCTATAAGGGAAACATGTTTGGGCAGCATATGATACCCCTACAGGTGTCTTTGTGAAGGCCGTTGAACCACCAACTGTTGTGTCTGAATCAGTTGCACCACCAGCAAGACCACCAGACAGATGCTTTTTATTTTCAATTTGTTGTTTTGTTGCTGCTGCTAAGGGCCTTCACCAGCTGCCTTGAGAGAAAACCTGGGTCTGCAGCTCCAGCAGGACCAACATATGCTAATTCAGAGTCACCAGTTGGCTCCAGTTTCATTTGTTTGGACTGTGGCAGGACACTGGAGGATGCAGAGAGACACTGGCAGACATGGGGAAACACGGGGAGAACATGATGCTGTCCTTTCAGGGTAGGAACATAACTGCATGTTGAACTGAGTTTACAAATGCTTCTTTGAATTCGGTAGGAGACCCCCGGGGAGACCCAGGACACGTTGGAGAGACTATGTCTCTCGACTGGCCTGGGAACGCCTGGGGATCCCTCCGGATGAGCTGGAGGAGGTAGCTGGGGAGAGGGAAGTCTGGGCTTCTCTCCTTAGGCTGCTGCCCCCGCGACCCGACCCCGGATAAGCGGCAGAGAATGGATGGATGGATGGATTCTTTGAATTCACAGAGCTGTAAGATGGGGGAATAGTAAAGCCAGACGCTGAATGTGTCTACCTGTTGTCCAGTTAGAGTGGAGCCTTTGACTGGTCCAGAACCAGTGCTGCAGACAGGCAGGCAGGCAGGCAAAGAAGCACAATAGTTTCAGGAACTTTAATAACAATGATTCTTCAACAGTGAAAACTTGTCTTTACACAAGTGCCTTTATGCTCCAGTTTCTTGGACATCAGGAACACGGTGTGTTTTATTCGGTGTCCATGACCTGGACAGACTCGCTGACCGTGTCCACAGACAGGGGGGTTACAGTTTTGGTGAGGACAGCCGTGGTGCCGGGCTTGTACCTGTACTGACCCATTCTGCAACAAATCCGAGAGCACACAGAGAAATGATGAAATGCTCCTCAAACAAGAATCATCTGGGCAGATGTGTAGCCCAGAGAGTATTGACCTTCATCTCTCTCAGCTGACATTAAAAGCTATAGAAAGTCACCTCTTTGCTTTGGCTGTGGGCTGGTCGAAGCCTCGCAGAAACTCCGCCCCAGCTTGTGTGATAATGCACAGGTCCACGTTGCTGCCTGATCCCAGGTCAGTAAAGATCCCTGCAGCAATGGTGTCACGCATCAGGTTCTTGGCTTCCTCCAGCTGAGAAGAGGGACACACCAGGAGAACGTTAGTAACAGCTACCAGAGACAGGTGAGCCCATTCAGCCTCAGCCTGACGTCAGGATCCGCACTCTTCTGTGAATGTTAGAGTCATTTTCATGACTTTATTTTAAAGAAATGTAGATTCGTAGCTTTGGATGAGCTCATATCATTGTTACATGAACAAACAAGCCATTGAAATCTGCTGCAGTCCAACATCAGGTAGCCATTGATGGATGGGGCCAACGCCAACCGTAGCCCCACTGCAACTGTAACATCTGTGTGAGTAAATTGGAGGTTCTTACCTCCATGTTTGGTTTGTATCTGTCCTCCAGCACGGAAATGGCTGCTGCAGCCCCGGAACCTGAATATACAGAGGTTATTACTGCCGCTGGACCATCCCAGGACAACATCTGTTTGAGCATGAGGACACTTTCTCTGTCTTCCAGTTCAGTAATGTCCTGTATCTACCGCCTGGGTGCCATTGATAAAGGCAGCTGTGCTCTAGAGACCTGACTTTGACTCAAACAGCTGCTTCCCTGCATGCTAACGCTCTCTGTTGCATTTAACTGATGTTTACAGTCAGTGGGTCAAACGTTCCAACATTAAGAAATCCACTTCTAAAGGGCCCGACCATCTCTGATCACATGACCTAGCCTTGCCAGGTTGTCCGTGTGCTCATGCCCGACTCTCCAGCATTACATTAAGGCTATTTTCAAACAGGAACAGGTACCCATTGTGAGGTAGGGCAGCTTGTCGTAGGAGCCATGTGGGTAAACGCTGTAGAGGTGAGCCCCTGTCACATCGGTCCCCCCAATGATCAGAGACGAGCCCACGTGACCCTGGTACCTAAAACACAGCCCCTGTCAATTCAAGCTCAGATGGTTCGGATTTGGCATCTTTTGTGTCTCCAGCTTACCTGAACAGCATCTGTTTCAGCTGCCTGGTTACCGTGGCAACAAGTGGGGGCCGGCCAGTGTTGAGCATGTGCAGTTCTACGTTAGAGGCCATGATTTGGGTGGTTACCTCTGCATCTGCAGCCACGCCAGCGCCACAGCAGCTACAAAACACCCAAAGGTCAGAGCTTCCTTCCTTCCAAGCAGGAACCCTAAATTTTTTTAGTCTAATCATTGATAGGATTTAACCTGGTCTATTCAAACAGACTGAAACACTAGCAGAGATGAGCCGAGGCTAGTCCTGCACCGGTTTACTCACTAGATCTTTGGAGCGATGTAGTGAATCTTAATGCAGTTCTTGTCAGCCACCACCATGTCGTCTGTGGCCCGTGTGTCTGAACCAAGGATCACCCCATCCTGAGCAACAAGCACAGCCAGAGTGGGGATCAAGAGTCGACACTCCGGTTACAACCTCTAATGTGACGGCTCTCACAAGGCCTCTGCAGCCCTCCTGGACTCAACCTTTTCAACATTCTCAGGCCAGACCGGGGCCTGGAGCTTACCAACTGCACATCTGAACCAGAAGCGTAGGGCTGGAGTTGGCTGGGTAGTTAAAGGAACACCAGCAGGACATAGTTTCTGCCACTGCTTGCTGTTTTGACCAGACAGCGTTGTGGTACTAACCTTGTAAACCATCCCGGCGATGGTGGTTCCTGTCTTCCTGGCATTGGGGGCTTTGTAGCCATATTCTGAGAAATTGGACTCCAACACGGCATTCCTAAAAAATGACTGTGTTATTGCTTGATAAATGGTCTTCTATGTTTATATATCACCCAGTTCTTAAATCTTTTTTTCATTTCAAAACTGGACTCATGATGAACATTTCCAAGTGTCTAGAAGGTTGAACCAGAACCCGAAGAACGATATCATTAACAGCCGGCAGCACCTCAAAGAAAAGGTGTAAATCAGAGAAATACAGTGAAGAAGCCCTGGAGCCGCACATGAAGGAACGCGCACATGTGCAGTTTTAAAATGAGTTTGTCCAGATGTGCGGAGTTTGACCTAATAGTACCTTCAGTAGTTTGTCTTCTGAATAGTTCTGCTGCAGCAGCTGCTTTCACATCACCACATTCATATTTATCTAGCTTAATCATGAATTTAGCCACGTTGTTCCCTCTGACACAACCAGCTCCTCCAGTAATGGCTGACTTGGTCCACATCAGATATGTAACAAACATGTAGCCTCGTGGTTTCCCTTCATTTGTCACGAAAGCGCGCGTCCCTGTAGCAACACTGGACACGGTCGAGGACCTGTCACTTTGAGACAAGGACACGTTGAAGATGATCTTTACCTGTGACTGTTCTCAAAGCAAAAGCCGCCGTTCTGCAGCTCACAGGCCTTCAAACTGTGAAACATCTTCAGGTTGAAGAGAAAAAGCTCTAAACTCAACAGCTTCTTTCCTTTTCCTTTTACTTTCACTTTAACTGAAGCCAAGCCTCACAGCTCTGCACTGTAAAACAGCAGTGGCTTGGTTTTTATTGCAGAATTCTTCCTCTTTTCTCTTTTCTAAAGCTGAAATCTTGCATTTGTGTCACAGAATGAATAAATCTGCCTGTTGATGTTGCATGAACAGCTTTCTCAGTTTGCCTCATGAGGGACTTGAACCAGTGAGTTGGCAGCATTTATGAAGGTGCAGTTTTAACAGTGTCAGAAGAAGCCGCCTCATCATGTTCCTTCTTCCTTAAACTCAAGCGCTTCTACAGTAAAGCTCCCACAACAAATGCAAGACTCCAGAGATTCCTTTAAAACCTTCAACGGAATCATAATTCTGTTCTTTACTGACTTATTTTTGCGAATAAAATTTGGTCAGGTCAACATTTTATTGGTCACAAAGTGTTTTTGAAATTCTGTTTGAACTTATGTTACTTATGTTACTACTTATGTTATGTTTTAAAGCTTCTATGTGCAGCTTGAAAGTTACCTGACATGACTTGGATACCCAAAGTGCGCATGATCAGGCAGGTAACCCAAGCAACCAGGAATCTATCCTGTAGTTTTCAGGGGGGCTTCAATGTTTCCATGTGTCAGAGGTGTGTAGAAGCGTTTATATACTTCATAAAACTATAAACCACACAGACGCAGCTTTACGCTTTAACCTGTATATATTCAAACAGACGGCGCCACCTAGCGACCACCAGCAGTACTGAGCCGAACACCGGTGCTGTTTGTGATTGGAAGGCACGGAAGTCGTTGTTGTGCTCCCAGTTTGTGACTGGGCAGGCTGGTGTCCCTGCTCGAAGCTGATTGGCTTCAGCTTCGTGCGGACACGCACGATCGCGCTTGAGTTTCTTAAAGATCTTCAGGAGAACTTCTTCTCCCGGGGTCCATGGAGATGATCGCTACGGTGCTAACGAGCGTGTTCGGGGGGCTGCTGGCGCTCCTCCTCTACCAGAGGGCCTACTTTACTCTGTGGTGGAAGGATCTGCTTTACTACTTCAAACTTCGGCAGCACAAAAAGCGCCTCCAGGCTCGTCTGCAGCTCGGCATTGTCACGTACCTCGACTGTTTCCTCCAGCAGACGAGGAAGACGCCCAGCAAGCCGTTCATCATCTTCGAGGACCAGGTCCTGACTTACCAGGACGTGGACAGGAGAAGCAACAGGTTCGCTAACGTGCTCAGGAGGGAGACCCAAGTCACACCAGGCGCCTTGGTGGCTCTTTGGATGTTCAACCATCCGGATTTCATATGTGTGTGGCTGGGACTCTGCAAGCTGGGCTGCCAGGCTGCTTTCCTCAACACCAACATCAAACCCAAGACTTTGGCTCACTGCATGCACAGCTGCGGAGCCCAGCTGCTGCTGGTCTGCGCAGGTAACTTCTAGTTTCCTCCCTCGCTAGTCTCCAACTTTCCTAGTCTTCTGCATTCTTAGCCTCCCACCAGCCTGCTATTTCCCAAGTCTCCTATTTACCTAGTCACTTCCTCCCTCACTAGCTTCCTTCTGTCCTAGTCTCCTCTTCCCTCATTAGCCTACTGCTGTCCTAGTCACCTCCCTTCCTTTGACCTTTGACCCTGATTGTGTGTGTTTCAGAGTTGCTCCACTTGGTGGAGGAAGCCCTGCCTGACCTGGGGGACGGCGTGTCGGTCTGTGTGGTGGATCACACGTCGGCCGCGGGTGGATTCGTCACTTTGTCAGATAAACTGGAGCAAGTTTCCGAAGCAGCCTTGGAACCACCCCCCAGAGTTGACCTCCACACAGACTTCCTCATTATTTTCACTTCAGGCACCACAGGTACGGCAGCAGCACGGCTGCTTCGCACATCTTCTGCTAACATCAGCCAATGTGGACCAAGAACACAACCCCTTCCAGACATTATTGTTCTATTTCAGGTAGAAACGCTGGTGGAGGAAGTTCTGGTCCATGAACAGGCAGAGCAGTCACAGTTAAAGCCAGTTATACAGGGAGCACTCGTACACTGACGCTCGCATCAAGACAGATATCTGAAGACGATTTCCAATAAAGCTGAATCCTCTGAGCTCTGACATGTTGGTAACCAGTAACAAGTGTAGCTGCATCATGGCTGGAAGAAGAGGGTGATAAAAGAGATGATAAATGAGTGAATGAATTCATCTGGGGTTTATCTTCAGCCTCTCATTTAATGAAGGAACCTGTAGAACCAGTCCAAGTAGAGCCTGCTCTGAGCAGGTCGTGTTTGAGGCACGTTTGCTTCCGCCAACAGCAGTGCTGGAATCGTGGACTGGTCCCACATTGAGACATCTGTCCTGTGTTGCAGGTTTGTCCAAGGCGGTTCGTGTGGCACACTTAAAAGCCATCAGCAGTATGATCTTCTTCCAGATGTGTGGAGCCACATCTCAGGACATCATCTACATCACCCTTCCACTTTACCACATGTCTGCTTCTCTGCTGGGGATTGGAGGATGCATCCAGCTGGGTAAGATCAGCTTGACCTCTGCCTGACCTCAGGCCTCACCAAAAGTCAGCAGAGGTTGCATGTCCTGTCTTCTTCTGGTTTCTCCTGTTGTTGTCCTGACTGAATGAGGTAAACAGCTGTTGGCTCAGTTGTGTTCACACGACAGGGGTCAGATGCTGCGTTTGGTCTTGACTGTAACAATAAAGAAGCTTTTTGATGTCACTGTCCAATGGTTGTAGCAGGACCTCACAAGGCTAGCTGGAGACTCAGTCCAACCCAATAAGTAACACTCAAAACATGTTAAGCGGCATCAAAATCAGAAGGGGGTCGAGCCCGGACGGTTTCCCAGCCTTTCCTGTCCATCCCAGCTCAGACGGCCCTTTTATCGGATCCGACCTCCTTTACAAGCATTAAAACAACAACTTTCTCACTAAACTGATTGGTTTTCCACACATGCGCATGAACACATGTGTTTGTTTTCTTTGTGCGATGGTCTCAGGTGCCACGTGTGTGCTGAAGAGGAAGTTCTCTGCCAGTCAGTTCTGGAAAGACTGCGTGAAATATAACGTGACGGTCATTCTGTACATCGGAGAGCTCTGTCGATACCTGGTCAACCATCCCTCAGTAAGCACAGATACACGCCCTCGTACTCTCCCCTACAGGTGCGCTGACACTGACAACACTCCTGGTGAGGAAGCTCTGGGGGGGGGGGGGTCATCCCTGACTGAAACACACGTCCGTCTGGAACCTTCTCCTCATTCATTGTGTGCTTCAGGTCACATGGTTAACTCTCCATTCTGAGTTCCTATAACCAGCTTCTATCTTACTTTAGGTCCCAGAAGAGAAAGCTCACAAAGTTCATCTTGCTGCAGGAAGTGGTTTGAGGTCAGATGTTTGGAAGGAGTTCCGCCATCGGTTTGGAAAGATCACAATCAGAGAAGGGTACGGACTGACCGAGGCCAGCATCGGCTTCCTCAACTACACCGATGAAGTGGGACCCATTGGGAGAGCCAGCTGTTTGAACAAGGCAGGAAACACACACACAGATATCACTGAGGTTCATTTGAACTCCTCTGGGTCCAGTCTCTGACAAGCGTCCTCACACTTTTACAGCTCATACAGCAACCCTTGAAGTGAGCGGCGTTAAATGTTCTATGTTCTAAATGCAAGAAGAGTCCATGAAGAGTGCTGCTCCATATTTCTAACTGACCTGCAGGTTGATCAAGGTTCACAGGGAGCACTGATCTCCCCTCGGGACCTTTGTGATCGCAGTCCTGATCTAAAGCAAACTAGAATCAAGGTGGATAGAGGACGTGTCCAGAGGAGTTGGACCACCTTCATCTGTGACCGTCAGATAAAGAAACTGTGTTAACAGCAGCCGATTTTCAAAATAAGATGAACTGAAAGTGAAAAGAGCTGTGAGGAATCAAGGCTGCTGTTTCTGGGTGTTAGGAAGATTTGCCCCGTTTGGAACGATCAGATAGCAAAATCCTAAATGTTTAATAGTCTCTCTAACAATCACTTCTTTTCTTTATTTCAGCTCTTTATGCCCTTTGAGCTCCTCAGGTTTGATCCTCAAACATATGAGCCAGTCCGAACCGTCGCTGGACGATGCCTCCGAGCTCAGAGAGGTAAACCCATCCTCTTCCCTGAAGTGTGAAGGAGTGATATAGGTCAGCTCCACACGCCAGAGTCTGCTCGGGTCAGAAGACTTTCCTGAGAGTTTTGTGTTGTGGCTGGTAGCAGGAGCTTCATTTGGAGTTGTGATGCAGCCTGTCAGGTTCAGCCTTCTGCGTTTCGAGAGCCCAGATGTGGATCAGAGTTAGATCACCGCTAAGATACGATCAGATCAGTGCAAGAACCAAGAACCTCAGCAGCGTGAATCCAAAGTTATCATGTCTGTTGTGTCCATAGGAGAAGCAGGGATACTGGTGGCTCCACTGGTGGCTGTCAGCCAGTTTCTGGGCTATGCTGGGGACAAGGCCCAGTCTGAGAAGAAGCTGCTGCGGGACGTGCTGAAAGCTGGGGACATCTATTTCAACACAGGAGACCTGTTGTTTCTGGACAAAAGAGGCTTTCTGTACTTCCATGACCGCGTCGGCGACACCTTCAGGTACCTTCTGTTATAAACGAGGCTGCTGAGCTGCACCAGCCAGACTGGTGACCTATGTGACCAGTAAACAGGCTGATTTAAGCAAACATCATTTTGCTATTTGTCAGTGGTCTTGCTGAATTAGGTGAAATGTTATATTTAGAGCATGTGATCATTTTTTCCTCTAATTTGAGTATATCTAATGATAAAGTAAGTAAACTCTAAGTTTGTGTTAAACAGGTGGAAAGGAGAAAATGTTTCCACCACAGAGGTGTCAGAGGTTTTAGGGCTTCTGGAGTTCATCCAGGAGGCTAACGTCTATGGAGTCACCATCCCAGGTCTGTCCACTCAGACATTTCAGATTATTGTTATTAATATTCAAAACAAGATCTCAAGTCACATTTATGTAAATGCAGGCATCTCCCTGAAGGATACAGTTGTGGAATAGAAGGTTATAGATTCCAGGAGCGAGCTGTAGATAATGCTCTATTCTGATTTTGCTGCCCCCAGCAGCAGCTAGTCTGTGATAAAGGATGTGCTCCTATATATAACGTTTGTAAGGCTGGATTCACTGTGACTCTTGGCTCTGTGCAGGGTGTGAAGGTCGTGCAGGAATGGCTGCTGTTGTTCTAAAACAGGATCATCATCTTGATGGAAAACGGCTCCACAAACATTTAGTTAAAACTCTTCCTGCGTATGCGTGGCCGCGGTTTCTGAGGATACAGGTCAGTCATATATGCACGGGCACATGTGTCCCTACAGCCTCGCTGTGCATCTGAACTCTTCCTTTGTCTCCAGAATTCTCTGGACGTCACTGAAACCTTCAAGCAACAGAAAACCAAGCTGGTGCAGGAGGCTTTTAACCCTTGTGTCATCCAGGATCCTCTCTATTTCCTCCAGGCTCCTCAGGAGGATTTTATTCCCCTGACTGCATCCCTGTATCACAGCATCGTGTCTGGGGAGATTCTCTTATAATCTCAAATTAAGGATAAATTAACCAACCACAATATTTTGCAAGAAAGACTAATACTTTGATTTTTCTATTTAAAAAAACAACGTAATGTAATGGTGCACGTATTTACTGTTATAACTATGATAATCTGTAAGTGTAAAATAAGGAATTTTTTGCTGTTTCAAGGAGACATTTATATATTGTACATCACTCACACCTGATCCCAATATAACGCGATGCTTTAGTTAATAAGATTAAGATGTACTTTATTCATCCCCGTGGGGAAATTGAAATTGAAATGTAATCAGTTAAAAATATATCATTAAATACGAACAACTAAGATGTCTCTTTGTTTAATATTTATTTATTATATATTATATCAAACCCGCTAACCCGCTGGACGAGTGACGTGGCGCTCCGTGACGTCATCAACGTGAGCCGGTGGCTTCAGAGTGTTTGCAGCTAGCAGGTCGGTAAAGTATTATTTTTCTGTAATATTACTGGAGGACGTCCACGGCCTGGTGTGTTAATTTAGTGAGCAATGAGAAGAGGATAAGTGTGTTTTACCACCCTTTCCTTGTGTGTTTGTACAGTTCCTTGTGTACACGTGTCAGCTAAGTTAGAGCAGCGGAAGCTAACGATGTTACTGAGGATGTGTCCACACACAAACTTACAGTTTTCTCTCTTAGCTTTAGCACATTTAGCTTTATATCATATCGCCTACTTAAATTCTGTGTGTTTTACCCTGCTAAAGCGCAACACTTGGTTAGCTCACAGTTCCTGCGTTCTTCTGCAGTTTCGGACAACACAAACATCAAATAATGCCGCTGAAATGTTTTAACAGTGTAACAAAGAGAAGAACAAGCCGTTTTTAGTTGTTATTCTCGGTGGGCCAGTTTAGCCTCCAGTCCTCCGGACCTGCCTGACTTACCTCAGCAGGGGATCCTTTATAGCATCATAGAAGAAGAGACGCGTAACAGCCCAGCTGTGTACAGGTGTAAAACATGTTTTCATGTTCTTCAGCTTTCATCTGGGCTAAAGTGTCCTTAAATCTGAAAAAATGATGGAAGAAAGTGGTATTGAGACCACCCCCCCAGTCAGCCCCACACCAGCCTCCACAGCCTGCTCCCCAGCACTCAGCACAGGTGAAACACACGCTTTCACAGTACTGTCAACCACTGTTTACATATTATACAATAACAAGCACCTAATTTACTAATTGTGGTGATCATAAATTGATAATGAAAAGAATGTTTGGAGGAACCTAGAGCCAGATATTTGTCTTAATGCGCCTCATGGTTGGATCATTTGGCCCGTAGTCCTGCTTGAGATGATGGGCTGTGCTCCCTGGGTCCAGTATTCCTGTCTCCTAAACAGAACATGTGTCTTTCAGGTGTGTCCAGCCCTATGTCCCTCCAGGGGTCCAATTCCATCCCAGTCCATAACTCCTCCATGTCCCCCAGCCTCCCTCCTCTCCCTCCCACCTCTGGTTTCCTCAACCAGATGGGCACTCCCTCCCAGTTTCCTCCCCCCGCCACACTCGCCCCTTTCACCAGCCTTCCTCCCTTCCCTCCATCCAGCTCCTCTGCTGTGCCCACTTTTGTCTCACCTCCCCCATCAGCTCCTATGATGTCCACCCCTCCTGCCGGCCCCCCCATGTCCACCTTCCCTGTGAGTGCAGGACACGACATCACCAAGGGCCATGCTGGTCGGACTCCCCAGACACCACTCATCCCCACATTTTCCAGCCCTGTTCCTGGTCCAGGTGAGCCTGAACCCCCTCCTGCTGCTGGGTCACTGGATCTGCTGCATGTGGCTCCAGATGTTTCAGTAGTTCTACTAAACCGGCTTCATTTTTTATAAAGCTCACAAGAGTCCAAAGTCCACACCCCTCCAGGGTTAGTTTCTTACAGTCAGACCACATTTTTGCTGCCTATGTTTTTAAATCTAGAAGGAGACATTTTCAAATATAATATTCTGATGAAATTGCAACGATGATTAAGATTGAGAGTAATTTATTCATTCATCTTTATGTAATTCATCTGTAACGACAGTAGAAAGTCATAGCCTGAGCGTCCACCCACCCCTCAGCCCCTCCTCTGCTATGTCTCTCAGGCGTAGTATCAAACCCCCTCAACCAGCAGCCAGTCATGTCAGCAGGACTGGTTTCTGGATCTCCCATCACCTTCCCAGAGGAGCAGGAAGATCCCAGAGTGTCTGCAGATGTCAACAGTGGGGGGGGTATCTGGGGCTTTTTCAAGGTCAGTGAGAACGTGTCACGTGCACGTCAGGCTGTGAACAGTGGCTGATACTTACAGTCAAAGCTCTTGTGGGTTCCCAGGGAGTAGCAGGTAACCATGTCGTGAAGACGGTCCTTGACAAAACCAAGTACTCTGTGGAGTCCATGATCACCACTCTGGATCCTGGCATGGCTCCATACATCAGTAAGTCTGAGCTGCTTCCTCACCTCCTTCTGGCAAGAGAAGCCATCTGCAAGCCTTTACCACGTCTGTGTTTGTCCAGAATCTGGGGGGGATGTGGACATTGTGGTGACCTCTGATAAGGAGATGGCTGTGGGGGCCGTTCGGGATGCCTTTCAGGAGGTCTTTGGACTGGCCATGGTGAGCGGAGAGCCGGGTCAGTCCAACATAGCTCCCCAGCCCGTGGGGTACGCAGCTGGGCTCAAGGTCAGTCTGGTTTATATAAACCGCTCCTCCTCCTTCAGGATGTTTAGGATGCAAGTAATGATGACACGTCCTGTTTGTGTGCACGCTCGTCCGTGTAGGGGGCTCAGGAGCGCATTGATGGTTTACGCCGTGTTGGCACGATCCACGAGAACCAGCCAGTGGTTTCTATGGAGAATTTCATCGCTGAGCTCTTTCCTGATAAGTACGCTTCATTATTGAGATGTTATAGTTCTCACTGGTTTGAGTGTTTAGAGTGTTCTAGTCATCTGAATAAAATAAAAAAGGTCTGTAGCTATTCAGCTGTTATTAAGCTCTTATTCAGCTCTTTTTCAGCTGTTAGAGGGGTAGGGAAAAGCTTCAGGGAAATGTTTTTCTGTTTTCGTAGGTGGTTTGACATTGGCTGTTTGATCTTGGAGGACCCGGTTCACAGCATCCACATCGAGGTGTTCACCCAGGCGACACCACTGACTCTCGATGTGATCCAGCAGGTACTTTAAAAGCCTTCGGTGTTCCTCAGCACCCTGAATACCTTGTTGCTCCGAGGGTTCAGTAACTAAGAGAGATGAGTTTGTTGTGCTGCAGAAGTCGGTGATGCCTGAACTAAACCAGCCCAGATGACAACAGACGTTTTTTTTAAAATTCTGTAACATCACTGATTTAGTGGCAGCTGCTCATCAGACTCTTTTGTGCAGGCTCAGGCCCTGACGCCTCCAAACTACAGCCTCCGCTGGTCAGGTCTGATGGTCCCAGTGGGGGAAGTCCTGGAGCGCAGCCTTCCCAACATCAGCAGGTCGGACTGGCATCAGGCTCTGACTGGCACCAGCCAGCGTCACATGATCCAGAGTGCAGCCAAAGCTCTGGCTGGGATCTATAAACTCAAGATGCCTTCCAGGACTTTGTGAGGCTGAAGGCCTCTTCTTCTGTCCCCTACTGGTGGCTCAGCCTGGGTCCACACAGCTCTTTTCTAAAGTCAACTGAATCTTTGTTTTACTGCTTTTATTGAATGACCATCAACTATCAAATCAATATTTATTCATTATCCAGATGTTAAAGAAAGGCCATTAACTTTGCGTTTGAGCTGTTGGAACCATTTAACACGCGGTGGTGTTTGAATATCTACAGCCTTAAAACAAACTTTGTCAATATTTTCCTTTTCTTTTGCTCGGTGAATGTTTGGAGTTCTTCCCTCCATTTCCGATTGTTTCATTTCTATTCTGAATGGAACATTTGAAAATGAAAAGCAGCAGCTGTCTAACGCTGGGCTCAGGCAGCCGTTCGCCTCTTTCAGCTCAGGACCAGAACCTGCTGGAGGGACAGCGTTATTAAAAGTGTCTTCCCCGATCTTCTCTAACCTTCTTATGAATGAAGCTATGGGAGGCTTCAGGGAACAGCAGCTAACTCGTCTGCTCAGAGACACTAAGGGGCCTGGGAACATGCGTGGGTGTGTCCCAGTAAACCCAACATCCCCCCAGTATGGCCTGTGCTCACGTGGGCTAACATTCCCTGTCTAGATTCTTGCAGAATCCTGATCTGTATGAAGCCAAAGAGCTGAAATTGTTCAGGTGTTTTTAAAGTCTTTATTATCAGAAGTTGCCATGACAACTGTGTTTGTCTCTGAGATAAATGTGTGTTGGCTGAATCATTGACAGATGGGTCACTGATGTCCAGCTCATTTGTAAATCTATTAATTTAACACTAGTCTGAATTCAGCCATGTTTCTTTCATTCTAAATTAATGTCCCTCTGTCAGTTATTACACAGTTATTACAGTGGAATTGGAACTGAAACCTGCTCCAGGGGACGTTCTTTCTGTGTATCAGATGTCTGCTTCTGTCTGTCATCTTTTACTGAGCTGATATGTTTTTTCTTTATTCGGCCCCTGTTGATTTGAATCTTCAGACTTTCCATCTTTGTAAAGGGAATAATAATAAGAATAACTTTTGGACCTTGATGTGTCTCAATGTTCTATTGTGGTCCTCCAACCTGACCAGTAAACACACCAGATAATGAGATGATAGTTCAGACTCACTCACAGCTCAGTTTTACCTTGATGCAGAGAATAGAATAAGAAACAGACTGGCAATATAAAGTCACAGATCCATAAGTTGACCCACACTGAACCAGGCAACAGGTCTCAAGCAGCACACAAAGACAGAGACCCCAATAACCCCTGCCGGGCACAACAGACATGAGGGCCAACCAGTCCGTGGACCACCACTATCCCATACCCAGGGCGGAACAGCAAAGGGGGGCCGCCGAAGGGAGGGCCCACGCCGCTAAAGGCACCAATACCAGGCGATGACGGGCAACACCCCCCACCCCCGGACACAGGACAAACCAGGTGTCCGCCATCCTCACAAGCTCAAGTGCCCGCACCCCACCGACCCAGGGAACTGCCATATATCAGAGCGACCCAAGCACCCATAGACCACGACCCCTAGGAGAGCACCAGGCAACTCAGAGCCTGGGCCACACTCATAATCACACCCATTCACAAGACACTCACACGTGCATCCTCACACAGCACCATCACCCTGCATCTCTCTCTCTCTCTCACACACACACACACACAAATAAATGCATCACCCACACACAACTGGACACCAGCCAATTTGGTCTTAAGTGGACAGTTTATGTGGGCACTCAGGTCAAGGACCCCCACACCTCACGCGTCATGTGTACACCAAACAAGATGGTTTTTCCTCCTCGCCACAAGCGGAACCAGCCCTGCTCCAGGGAGGACAGCCACTATGGGTTCCTCAACTGCTCTGACCTCAGGTCTGAGGACAAACACATCAGCAGCAGAGGTGAAGCCCCTCAGAGCTGATCCCACGACTGTAACTGCTGCCAACATCCTTTTTCCAAAAGGTGGATTAGTTAGTGTGTGTGTAGAACACTGCAGTCACACACACACACACACACACACACACACACACACACACATACTCTCTCTTCTTAAAGGAGCAGGTCCCCAGTTGGTGCTTATAAAACCAGTGGATGTTACAAAACTTGAAATCCTGTGGTTCATTTGTTTAGCCTCTGTTTATGAGCTCATGTGTTCATACTTGTATAAAATCTTTACTTCAGACACATCATAGCCACAATAATCTGTCCAGGACCTCTGAACATGTTGAATCCACGTGAGCCAGACAGCCACTGAGCTCTGCTGGAAACTCCTTTATTTCACCTTCTTTCTCTTCTGTATCCGGATCTTTTCAAGTCTTAAACTTCCAGTTTTAAACTTACGCTACTCCTCTTTTGGCTACATGCTCAGTTTCCTCACCTGAAACTATTATACATTGTATGTTTCCTTCTTTGGGACAGAAAACAGCTTTCAGTGCCGGCAGGAGAGAAGCCCTGGTGTCAGAGGGGTTAAGTCACATGTCAGTGAGTTGATCATTTAAGCAGCACAAAGAACCGTGCGCGCTCATTTATTCACGCCGCTCATCCTCGCAGCAGCTCGGCAGCTCGGCTCTGTCGATGGATGACAGGATTATGCCGACGCTGCTCTTTATCTGCAGCATCCTGCACTTTTTCCATGGCTTTAATGCAGCTTCACTGCTGAGCCACAGAAGCTCTGCCAACAACTATTTACAGGTCAGTCATGTTACTCCTGCCAGTACGGCTGTTGTGTCCTCGTTATTGCTGTTACGGTTGTTAGGATGGTCCCATAAACATTCACCTGGCTGTGCATTAGGGAACACGTCACCTACCTACCTTATTATTCTTTATGCCCTTATTTAACATGGTCCTTAAAGGTGAATGTCCGTTCCATTATCTAAAGTGGGACCAACCAAGAATTCATTTATATGAATATTTATAGCTCTTATAATAATTATAACTATTCTGATCATTATGGCCCATAATGACCATGATTCTAATTATTATTATTATTATTATTATTATTATGGCATCAGTTTACCAATAAAAATGCAACATGTCAAAGTCAGATTAGGCCAGTTGGTCAGGAGCCACATGTGTGGTGGTGTTGTAGGTCCAGCAGCAGTTCTTCAGGTCCAGCTGCAGGTCTACAGGTCCAGTTGCAGGTCTTCAGGTTCAGCAGCAGGTCTACAGGTCCAGTTGCAGGTCTTCAGGTCCAGCTGCAGGTCTACAGGTCCAGTTGCAGGTCTTCAGGTCCAGTAGCAGGTCTACAGGTCCAGCTGCAGGTCTTCAGGTCCAGTAGCAGGTCTACAGGTCCAGCTGCAGGTCTTCAGGTCCAGTAGCAGGTCTGCAGTGTCTGTCAACGCTGAGAATGTGGGACTGCAGGCAGAAACAAGTTGCTGCCGGAGCAGCTTCCTTGCTAATTCAGGGGAAAACAGCACTTATTTAAAGATTAACCAGACAGTTGGGAAGCTGCTGCCGGGATGTCTAGTCCCTCCAGTATAATACTGGGATCCAGAAAGACCAATATCCATTTACATGTTCCCTCTATTTCAGATACTGTTGATCAGTCCACGGTGGGAATTATTATTATTATTATTGTTGTTGTTGTTAACTGAGTGATGTTATTGATTTGTGGTGGGGAGGTAGTGAATTGTGGAGGATGATGCCCAAACCTTTGATCTAAGGGGAGGAGGGGACTGTAGAATGGAAATCTTTTATAACTGTTTCAATTTAAGGAAGTTTGAGAAGGAAACCAGATCTATTTCATTCAAGCAGGACCTGAGGAAGGAATTTGGTTTGCTCGACAGGTAGAGATGGGTATCATCGGCAAAACAGTGGAAGTTGTTACATTTACAGAATCTTGCTGAAGGGGAGAGGGTAAGTGATGAAGAGCAGGGGCACCATGACAGAGCCTTGAGGTATACCTGTAGGGACTGGAGAGCGGTTGATTTCAGTGATGTTTGGTGGATCAACTGTTTGCGGCCTGTGAGATATGAAGATGGATGTGGATATGGAGATGGATGACCTTGGCTCAGGATCCAAGGCAACGCTAGTAGGGTCCAAGCTGATCCTGGATCAGGGGCTACCTCATAGATCAGTCCTGCTCTAAAAAGATACTCCATAACAGTTTGGTGTGGTTGCCATGGTGATCGACCGCAGTATACACTGTACATGTGCTCATATGTTTTTCGGTACTGTCTTGAATAAAAATGCAAACAAGAATAACTTCATGAATTTCAGTTTGTGATTTGATCCGAGACATAATGGTCCCCGGTGTGGGAATGGTGTCCCCTGTCATGGTCCGATCACCTGTTCAGGTGTTCTTACATTCTTCAATGCTGGTTAGACCTGAGAGGGAAAGGTTCCTGGTGTGCCTTTTAACCTGCTGTTTTCCTCTGTGGCGCTGGCCTTTAGGGCCTTAACAACACTTTTACAGTATTAATCGCAAAGACAGTCTTTAACAGTTGAGGATACGGGAAGCCTGTTGTGGAGACGCTGCAGGTGAACCAAAGCCTTGACTCAGGGGGGATTTCCAGACATCTGCTGCTGGTGTTGGTGGAGTTTGATCCAGCTGGTGGATGTGTGATGCTCTCTTACTCAGCACTGCAGGTTCTTACTCGTCCGCTGACATTGTGCTTCACGTCTGTGTGAGATGAATGGTCCTCCGAGTGTTACAGAAGCAGAAGTTAAACAACAATGCTCCGCTTCAGCACATATTTGGGATCAGAGCTCAGGCGTGTTAATGTAGCTGAGATGCAGACGTGCAGGGGCAGGTTCTCTGGGATCTCCCCAGCAGGACACCTTCTCACATCTGCTGCTGTGGTTTTATGTGTGAGGCAGTTTAATGAACACCTGAAACCTGCACAAATGATCCGTTTACATGCTTATTAGAACAAATTATTAAAAAAGCTGTTTAAGTATAAATATGGCACCAACAGTCAGGTCACTGGTGTTTTCCATCCCCCCCACGGCCCGAAGGCTGTTACACTTACACCCTTGTTTTTTGGTGTTGCACAGACTTGTTTGCCTGATTGAGGTTACATGCTTTGGAGCTTAAGCTGACCTCAATCTCAGCAAGAGACATTAATCCTGTTTATTATTCCACTATTAATGATAGGAGTCAAGATTCAAATGAAGGAAAACAGCACAAACACATCTCCTGACCCATATTGGGGGCTTAAGTTCAGGGAATATCTGCAAACATGGTGAATCAGTAACTCATCAGCAGCAGAACTTTGTTATAGGTGTTTATACTGTATTCTTTAAGGACAACAGGAGTGTAAATATATCCCATAATTAAAAACATTTGTTTTTAGGTTAACTTTAATTTGTAAAGAGGAGAAGACAAAAATAACAAGAGCTTTGAAGTGGAGTAAAAAAAAAAAGCTGCTGTAAACTTGTTTAACCGTGCAGGAAAACAGTCAGAACGCTGGGAAAGCGAAAAAGGCCTGAAGGGATCTGAGGGGGTGTAAAAATCAAACAACAAAACATTGAAATATGGTCGTTTCCATGATTCTAGCTGATGATAGCAGACCACAGGTGGGAACAACTGCTGTTCTACAGAGTAAAGACTAACATCTGTCGCCCCCCACTTCCTTCCTTTCTTTGATTCATTGGTTCCTTTGTTGCTGGAACTAATGTCTTGTGATTTAAACCAATCTAAACTAAACTGATCTGAACTAAACTGATCTGAACTAAACCGATCCAAACTAAACTGACTTAAACTAAACCGATCTGAACCACAGTGTATTAAAGTACGGTAAGCTAAACTAAGAGCCAGAATGAAGATCAACAGTGTTGAAAGATGTCAGACATCAGAGGCAGGGCTGGAATTAGACATCAGGGGGTTTGTAATGTGGCTTTTCTAATGTGCCGGGGATGGGGGGGGTGTCTTCCTTTGCAGGGGTGGCCTCGGAGCAAGGCTGGCAGTCTGGAAAAAAGAGCAGGAACTGAACTGGAATCCCACACGATCAATCCATGGAAGCGACCTCGCTGTGGCGTCCCAGACTACCCGTCCGTAACAGAGTCCGAGCTAAAGCTGCAGAGGAACCGCCTGAGAAGAGAGCGGAGAAAGAGGTTCACTGTGTTCGGGGGCCGCTGGGAGAAGACTGACCTCACCTACAAGTAAGAAAACAGATTCTTAACTCAGTGAAGGCTGCAGAGTCAGGTCCATCCTGTTCTAGATGGGCTTCATGGGAAATGGTGTTTTTTTAATAGATAAAAACTTGTGGTCAACAGTTCCTCTTTTGGTGTTTAAGTTTAGATGGATCATTCCTTTCTTTTGTCTCCAGAAACTTCATCTGTTGACCATCTAGAACAGAACCAGTCTAATATTTCCTTGTTTCCAGTTCCAGTTTCCTTTTTTTAGTCTTTTACTTGCTGTCCGACAGGATTGTCCACTTCCCCTGGCAGATGAGTGAGGCCAAAGTTCAGCATGTTCTCCAGGAGGCTTTTGGGGTGTGGAGCGCAGTGACTCCTCTGAGGTTTCATGAGGTCACCAGTGACAAAGCTGACATCATCATTGACTTCAACAGGTACAGACAGAACTGCTTCTGCTTGGCGTCATCTGAAGAGCACCTTCAGAGACAGTTTATAGAGTTTAATTTATGTTTAATTGTATCTGTTCTAAAAAGGTGAATGAATCTGAAAATGCTGTTTACACACGAGTAAGTGTTTGTGTTAGCCCGTTAGCTCAGTTATGCTATGCTTGTACAGGTACTGGCATGGTGACAACTTACCCTTCGATGGTCCTGGAGGGATCCTTGCCCACGCTTTCTTCCCCAGGACCCACAGACAGGGAGAAGTCCACTTTGACTATGATGAGCACTGGACAGTCGGCAACGACGTGGGTGCGTACCCCCACCGTCGGTCTCCACAGTGAACCCTCCTCCTCCATCTCCTGTCATCTCACACAGCAGCTACCTTCATGTCTTCCTTAATAGCTCTTCTCAGATCTTCCTCTGGACCTCCTGTCTGGCAGATCCACCCTCAGCATCCTTCTACCAACACACTGACTGTCCCTCCTCTGGACATGTCCAAACGATCTAATGTGTGCTGTTCTTCTGATGGCCTCATGCCTGGTCCTCTCCATCCTGGTTCCTCCCAGAGAGAACCTCCTCACCTTTGTCTCTGCCTCCTCCAGCTCTGCCTCCTGTCTTCTTCTCAGTGTCTCAAAACACCATCTCTGGTCTGAGACCAGTTTCTACACCTTCATTAGCTTCATTCTCGCAGATACTCTTTCTTCACTGCTGACTCTTTTCTCCTCCTGTTCCAAACGTCACACTTCTTCACCTCTTTTCCACAGCCTCCATTGTTGTGGACAGTAAGTCCTCCGCCTCTCTAGATCTGAGCTGATGCAGTCCTTCCTCCACCTTGACCTCCACTCTCACACCTCCAGGACACGTCACCACTGTCCTACAGGACAGAATCCCAGCAGCTCTCTGACCTTCTCTGTACGTCTCCATCAACAACATCTAACTGTTGTCTTGAAGCCATCCTGCTGCTCACAAATATTCACTTCTGTCCTCAGTCAGGCTTCCTCTACTCTTTCCTATACCTTCACCGTATGACTCAGCAAGTTTTTTGCTCTGTGTGAAAGATGATCTGCATCATGTTTTGATGATGAGTGTAAATAATCCAATGGATCCTTGTAGACAAGGTTGATGTCTTCGCATCAATACACTGGGCTCCTCATGTTTTGGTTGGTTTATAGTGTCAGTAGAAGCTCCAGTGATAACCACCAGTAAGAACTGTGATGGCCACCAACACGACTGCAACACCCTGTTGACCTGTAACCTCTGGTTTGTGAAGGTATGGATCTTCTACAGGTGGCAGCTCATGAGTTTGGCCATGTGCTGGGCTTGCAGCATTCCCTGGAGCCTGGTGCTGTAATGTCTCCTTTCTACAGTGATTCCTATCCTCCACAACTTAGTGAGGATGATAAGAGGGGTATCCAGTATCTGTACGGGCTCCCTCTGAACGTAGAACCACAGATGACTGAGACAAACGAGATAGACATCGGAATAGTAAGGCATTTACTGGCTAGGTGTTCTTCTATCATATGGTGTTATTCCATAGTTGAAATGTCCTCCTCTGTCTGTGCTTATGTTCTAGCCAGATGCCTGCAGAACAAACTTTGATGCTGTGTCCATGATCAGGGGGGAACTTTTCTTCTTTAAGTCTCAATACGTGTGGCGTCTCCGTGAACGTCAGCTGCAGATAGGCTACCCTGCCTTGGCGTCGCGTCACTGGAAGAGCTTTCCCGATCACGTGGATGCTGCGTATGAAGACAAGTCTGGAAACATCTGGTTCTTTCAAGGTTGGCAAAAAAAAATTCAATCTGGTCTGTGGAGAACACAGAAATGTGGTATCCGAGTGAGCATCTTTGGGTACAAGCTTCAATGGTTCAAAATAAATTAAAAAAGCCATTTGTTTGGAACCCAAGTTGTTTGGTAGAATAAGCTCTGAATGTGCTTCTCATTGATGTTTTTGGTGGGGACAGGTGACCAATACTGGGTATTTGATGCTGAGAGAAAGATTACAGGCCCGGATTCAGTGTGGAACCTAGGACTTCCTGTAACTGGCATCCAGGCAGCTCTGAAGTGGCACCAGAATGGCATTGAGAAAGTCTACCTAATGAAGTCCTCCTCTTATTGGTCCCTCAACCCCCAGGAGAATCGGGTGGATAATATACATCCTCAAAGCATGTGGGAATGGGAAGGAGTGCCCAGTCACATAGATGCAGCCTTCCGGGACAGACATGGTGAGACCACACCCTGATGTCAGGCTGCATTGGTAACACACTGTTGTGGTCTTCCTGGTGAACACACCAAGGTCCCAGACTATTGATGATGACCAGATCTTCCAAGATCTGTGCTGATTTGACAACACTTGCTTCTTCCCAACCCTAACCATCAGAAAGAGAGTGGCTAACATGTTGATCTTCTCCTTTGCTCTAGGCTATGCTAACTTCCTGAGTGGGCATCACTACTGGAGGTTTGACCCAGAAAACAAGAAGGTGTTGGAAGGTTACCCCCGCAGCATTGGCACCGATTTCTTTGGCTGTGCTTCCTTTCCGTCTAACTAACGACATACCTGATGAGCAGTGGGTCCAAATGGAGCTCAGTCAAAGACCAGCCGTTCACTGTGACTGCCCGCGCAACTTGCCGCTGCCAAAACACCACAGACACTCTCACACTGTGGAATGTTATCTGCATATCAACATGGATTATACGACTATTATTTCAAATTTTCAGAAATGTATGTTCCATTATGCCAGAAGTGTTGGTTTATCATGTCAGAGGTATTTTCGGAAAAGTTATTCAGTTAGTTCCAGCTTGTCCTGCCTCGAGACACCTCTGAGCGCTTCTACACACAGCCAGACTGGTGATCTGTAGACGTGCACGTGATCAAAAAGATGATGAGCTAAACACACTCGAGGTTCCAATAAAATAGATTTGCATGCTGAATACAGTTTTCTTTTTTTATGCGTAAACAAAGTGAAACTTTTCATAATTATGTCTTTGTGTTTCTGTAATCACATCCGGTTTGGTGAAAATATAAGCTCAGTTTACCAAATAAACAGTGAAAGTAGCTGATCTCTACATGTAGTCATGTTAGTTCCGTTTTCATTTAAAAGCAGTCAACAACGATCTCATAAATCTGAAAGATTAGATAGATTTTATCTTGAGTTTAAAGTCTCAACTTTGATTTCTTTCATTTCAAAATTCTGAATTGAAGGGTGAACAGAGTGTATATATATCACTTTTCATGGTGGTCCTTGCCCACTCAAAGCTGTGCTCCTGTTTGTTCACTCCTATTTGTTCACTCCTGTGTGTTCAATCATTCCCACTGATGGCAGTGATGAACTCCTCAGAGGACCATGGGAGTTTCTTTATTTCTGAACTTTAAATCATGATCCATGCGGCTCTGCTAGGGGTCATTAACCGAAGTGGTAGAAACCTTTGTAAGCCACTGGCAGGCACCAGTGTCCAGCAGCTAGCTCGTTATCTATGCTCACAACTTGCATCTAGACATGATTCTTATTTGGCTGTGTTCTCACTCAGGTGAGCCAGTACCTCAGTTATTAGTTCTTGCTCTCTTTTTTTTTTAACAGCCATCTGATAATGTTGATGAGCCTTCGTCCATTGTGTGATTGTTACTGTGATGTGATCTGGAGTTGATGCTGTATCATTACCAAAACACCGATTTGATTCTGAGATTAATGAAATAAAACATTACTGTTGTCTGATTTGGTGTTTGTTTTTGATGTCGTATTGGGTTGGACCCTTGAAGGGAAACTGTGGCCTTTCAGTCTGGACAGGAAATACTGACATTTGTCAAGAACACCCCTCAAAGCTTCGGGTTTATGTGCTAGGACCAAATGGGCCATTCAGCTTCTGGTGACACTTGACTTACTGAGTGGTCCTAGAGCAGGAGGTCCATGACTTTATTTGAGGAGGGACACCATGCTGGTCTTCAGATTCTTTGTGTGCTTTGTTCTCCAACACTTTAGAGATTCAACCCATGGCTTTCTGTGCACAGTGGAAACTTTCAGATACCTTCTCTAGAATGTAGCTACATCCGTCCTCATAGATTAAGGCTTATCTTGATTGCTTTTGTTTGTAGTAGGGCCAAAATAACCACAGATGGCACCTGATAGCTGAACAGGAGGCTACAACTCTACCTGCTGTATCTGCTCCCTTCCTCCTGCATGGATCTGATTCAAAATTTTAAACACACAGAACCCTTCTGCCCTCAGGCCACCAAAGTCATGAGACATTATTGCCCCAGCCCAGTGTTTACATGCAGGGCGTATGACCGATGGGGCTGAGGAGGGAAACCAAGGGCTTAATCCACTGGGGGCTCTGGCCCACAGCTTATCTGCTCCTGGTCACGCATGTTAGATAGTTACCGCCATAACATCTCCAGACCATTCCACTCAATGTAGCTGCTGCTAAATGAAGCTGTTTTAGTTAAATGGGAGAGATACCCTCTCCTCTGGAAGAACATCCTAGTCCACTGGGGTCAGAGCTCTGCCTGCTCCTCAGATGTCCCCGTCTAAAGTAAGATTATCTCACCCTTTGAAGAACGTCCCAGCACCAGCCAGCATGAGAGATCAGTATCCTCAAAGGCAAAGACCTTTTCATTATCCCAATCCTCCTACTCACCCCCCTTGTCCACTTTTACCTCTGGAATGGAGGATAAACCAGCATGCTGGTAACTCACTTGTCATCACCATCTTCCACAAGGCTGGAAATACCACACACTCACTGTCTCTGTTTGTTCCCTAGACTTGTTGCACATCTCTGGGGGTGGGGAGCAGCAGCTTCATAATCGCTGGTTTCCAGTTACGTGCGTGTTGGTGTTCTCGGTCATCTGGGTGATAATGGCTTCAGAAGAGCTCCAGACTGGGCACAACAGGAAGGCTGGTAAAGAAATGGCCCTCCACAAAAGGTTCAGCCAGCTTGGAAAGAAGCATACAGAAAAGTTCTCCAGTATTCATCCCACCTCTGATGAATCAGCTGTTCCATCCACGTGGTACCGAGTTAATTTCTATGCTGACAAAGGCGAATCTACGAGGGCCGAAACATTGGTTGGTACATCAAATGTGCAACAGTTGCTGCATCTCACTCAACAGTTCCTTTAAGGCCAGTTCCGATCAAGTATTAAAGGATGTTTTAGCTTTAATCAGCCCTGTAATATGAACTGGATGGATTTAAATTTAGTCGGGGCTCTATACTGCAGGCGACAAAAGGTCATAAGCTGTAGACCCCGGTCCGTGGACAATTACAGAACCATAGACAACCTTCACGGTATTCAGAAGTACTTAAAAAGCTGCGGCTAATCGGTTTTATGATCAGATAAAGAGGAAATGTTGGTTTGGGTTGATGACAATGAAGATAGACTGAACTGAAAGGACAGCGCACCTTGCAGGTTTGACCGGCAGGGGGAGACAGAGACAACATTCATCAACCACGTCATCAGTGAGCGAAAGAAGAGGCCCAGAAACGAGCACGAAAGCTAAACAAAGGTTTATTCCAACATTCAAAGGTGTAATGTGCCGCTGCTGCTGTAGCACATTACACATGCAGACAGTAGTTCAGGACAAGAGTCTGTCTCTGTGAAGCCTGGGCAGCAGTTCTAACCCATCAGGCTAGCACAGGGTCTCCGTGCTCAACTGGGACTCTCCCATTAATTTACTGGAACAACTCACCGTTTAAAGAACAGGACTCTTGGTTTATGGCTACATTTCAAAACCATGCTACCAATGAAAAGGAAAAAATGGATCAATAAAAGCGCTGATGATGGTCTGTTTGCATACAGCTCCACCGTTGACTCTAGGCTGACAGGACCGCTCACTGGGGTCAGAGGTCAGTATGCAGCTATGGCATAAATAGGTTTGCATGTATGTATTTATCTTTATAGAGCATCTGTTTCGATTCTAGTCAGAGCCTGACCCCCAACAAGCAACAGCAAGAGGAAAAGCTCCCTTTAAGGAAGAAACCTTGAGCAGAACCAGGCCGATATGGTGAGGGGGCTCCTGCTGAAGGACGGAGGGTGTAAAGGAGGAAGCTCATAGCCACAAACACTGAATACGGACACCTACTGAGGCAGTGGCGCTCAATCCCTGGAGAGAGACCGTGTTTTGATTCCAGACAAAAAACAACTTGAAGGTTAAGAGTTCCTTTTTATGATTCAAGTTAAGGTTTAATTGAGATGTTGAGTGTGTGTGACAGACAGAGAGAGAGAGAGAGAGAGAGAGAAGGCCACAATTAGAAGGTTAAAAACACATAACCATGGTTCCAGGGGTCACTAGGTGACTCAACAATGTGCACTTTTAAATGTACTGTTGCAGATTTACAGACAGGTGATACAAATAGCATCCAGGACATTTTAAACATCACCACAGCTTTTTAGAATTAAATAGGTGATTTAAATGGGATTAATATGTTAATTGAATTACTACACACTGGATAAATCCTGTGTGAAATTAATTTCATTTCGAAGCTTCAAAGCTCAATAAGATCACTTGTTGTCAGGCCCTTGTTGAGAGGTACTGTGTGCAGTTCATGTAAACATGTGCAGTCTGTAAGACTAGAGGACCCGGGCCTGATCTGTGGTCAGCAGCCGTCCCAGTCCAGACACGTGCTCAAAAAAGAGCAATAATGCAACAACAGCATCATAACAAGCTCATTTTCAGCTAATGCTTTTCTGATAGAGGCCTAAAATTATCACCGAAAAAGCTCCAGGCAGACAGAGGAGAGACACTAATCAACCAAGGAAGTCGCCAAACCATTAAACCTGATCCAGTTACTTAGAGGAAGTCTGATCAAAGTGTTTGAGGACTCCTCCAACCAGGTGGAGGCTCCCTGTGATAAGGACGTGGATTTCTGCTGCATTCCGGAGCAGAGCAGCTTTGGCCACGATGCTGGATTTAACCGGTAAGATGACTTCCGTGGACTGGGCCAGTACCGAGTCCCTGCCCTGAGCGATCCACTGGAGGGCGCTGAGGATGCAGGGGAACACCACAGTGTCGGCCTTCTTCTCCGGCCCCAGAGACGGGCTGTCCTCGATCAGCAGCCCTGGACCTTTGCTGGAGTGGAGCTGCCAGCTCCTCTGGTTGTCCAGACAGCGCGTCAACATGTTCTCCACCGACACATTGAAGTTCTGCTGGTCTGAAAGGTGTGAAGAAAAGAATAAAGCAGTTGCTACGGCGCCTGTTTCCACAGCGTCAGTCATCTCAAACTTCATGAAAAGAACGGAGGAATGGCTGGACAGGACGGAGGGACTCTGATCTTACCTGCGTTGCAGGAGGCCGCAGCTTCAGTGATGTTTGGACAGAACACAGCAAAGTCAAAATGACATGGCTGCAAACACAGAAGACAGTTGACCTCATTGGAACATCTCACAGAGAGCCAGTCATAACAGTCTTTCTATAAATGGGATCAACTACTGTCGATTAATTACAAATACCAAAGTTAGACAGCAACATAAATTAATCACTGAATCCTGATGTCCCAGGCTGGACCAGTGATCTGAGGACTTAGTTAGACCTGCACTCTGTAACACCACCAACAATGCTGAGATCGATGGTTCTAGTCCTTCAGCATGTTTCTGATGAAGTGACCAAGTCCACTAAAATAGATCCTGACAGGGAGGACATCACTGATGCATCCAAAAATAATCCTCCACTATTAGCTATTATTTACCGTTAGCTGTGGTCAGGTCACATTTGGATCAGAGGTGCACAAGCTTCTGGGAAGCTTCTCAAGAAGCTAAAGTTGCTCACTGATGGAAGCCCAGTATTGATGTAGAGATACTGACCACCAGCAGCTTCAGCATGGCTGCAGAATCTCTCTCTCCGGTGGCGTTGAACAGCAGAACTCTGGCCACGGGTCCACTGAAACACATCAGTACCGTAGAGCTGATCTTTTATATGACGCCAAACTACGGGCAACAGTTTAGGCACGCTGTCCGTGCGCGGCTACCAATCACATACGCATCATCAGGCTGGACGATCAGTCGTCTAAGGAGCTCCAGGCTAGATGTTATTGTCGAACCTTCTCATCCTAACATCTAATCTGGTCTACAAATGTAAAGGGGCCATTCCTTAAAGGTGTGGAGATGTTCACCTGGCGTTCCTTTCATGCTGGGCTGCAGCCTCCACGAACCAGTCGACACAGGCCTGCATACTACGCATGGTGTGAGCTCCATCCAGGAAATAAGTGAGAGCGCCGTGCTTCAGGGTTTGATTCCTCCCAGGCCACTCTGTGTCTGACAGGGCTGAGAGCAGATCGACATGTCACACTTCACTTTAGAAACAAGGCTGCAGTGTATCGACAGCACACTGCTTCTCCAGCACTGACCTTTGACCGTGATGGGGCTGGGACAGACCTGAGGTGCCTGGGACAGACCTGAGAGCTCAGCAGTGGAGGGACCGCTCTGATCTGTTAGGGTCAGCGACACGGACAGACACAGCTACATAAATAAAGGTGCTGTTTGAATGAGGAGCAGCGGTTGGAAGACTCCACCTGGACGACATCGTCTCTGCAGCCAGGTGTGGCTCAGCTGGATGGCCAGAGAGGCGTTGGAGTGCTGGTGCTGCCCTGCCAGGCCCAGACGCAGAGGTCCACAGTGTTTTTGGTAGTCGTCCAGCTCTGGACACACCCGCAGAGGACACTGGGACAGTTAAGACAGGGGTAAACTCAAACGCAACAAGCAGTTCAAGATAAAACCTGATCAAATTAAAACGGGTAGAAATAAGGAGCAGACACTCACTCCAGTTTCCCTGGCCCTGTCTCTGAGGACCACCATGGCATCCTCTGGTTGTTTGACAGTAAAGGCAGGAACTCCTGGCTGAACACAGAAGCACATGATTCAAATGATTGTATGAATGAGAACCTGACCTAAGAACAGCTTTCACACCTTTCTGACCAGACTCATTCATTCTAACCCCGCATGCTTCGTTCAGACACTTAACACAATGTTAAACCCACCTTGAAGATCCCTCCCTTTTGCCAGGCAATCTTTTCAATGGTGTCTCCAAGAATCTGAGTGTGGTCAATCCCCAGAGAGGAGATACCACAAACCCATGGCCTCCTGCAGAGCATCAGCAGAGACACAGAGAATTTATTTGAACACTACTGTAGTTGTCATCTATAATACTACATCCTATAATATCTGATAAATATTCCTACCGTATAATATTGGTGCAGTCATACGCTCCACCAATACCAACTTCAATTACAGCTAAATCCACCTATAAAACAAATATGATGTTTTTCTGTGTTGAATTTGACGTGTCTGAATGCTCATCCGGGCGACCACACCTCCTCCTGAAGGAACACGTGAAAGGCCAAGATGGTGAGGAAACGGAAGTACGCTGGCATCGTCCCCCCGTGGGCGTCCTGTCGAGGACAACAAACATTACGACAATCAGGAAGCTCACAAGAAGACACAGAAAACAGCCCCAGCATGACCTCCGGATAAATAAGAACCTGATAAATAAATAATAGTCATGAGTAAATGGGGGTTATGGTCAGGTCAGTGTGTTTATGACACTGGAGGAAAAAGACAACACGAGTTACAGAATGTTCCATAATCTGATGCTGCACCGTTCACTGTACAAGTTTAACCTGTTTTAGGTAGACAATATGATAAGCGAGGGCGATGGTGCACGGTTGAGGGAATCCCAGCAGGAACCAAAGCAAAGTTCCCGCAGTGGCGGTGAAGGTCACCACAGCTGTTCCGACTCACCCACCTTTGATTTCTCGAGCCGTCCATAAACCTGCCAGAAGTATTTGGTGAAAAGCTCTTTTCCGATGGGCTGTCCGTTGATCCGAATTCTCTCCCTGACCTGGACCAGATGGGGGGAACTAGGAGACAAAGTCCAGGTGCTTTTCAATGTGCGGGTACGCAGAAATGAGGGGAGCAAAGTGCATTGATCAAAGCATCCCTGATATTCATGTACTGATGCATCAAACCATCAGTGATGCGTCTCAAAAATGACGTGATCGACACAACTTCTGAATTTTAAAGTAATAGTAAAGATTCCCTCGATCACCTCAGTTTTCCTTTCATGTGTTTCTTTGTGTTGGCTGCACCTCCAAAGGCTCAAACTTATGTTCTTTAAATAATTCTGCATTGTTTTGAATGTTAACAGACACCTGGAGCAAACAACAGAATACTGGTGAGTCCAGAGTCCGACGGTGCAGGAGCCAAACCGGTGCTGTGATCACATCCACCTCTTTGGTGGGTGGAATCATGTGGCTGGAGTGTGTCAGCAGTTCCTAGATGAGGAAGGTTCTGATGGCGTTAACTGACAACCGAGAACCTGTGGGACAGCAACTATTGCTGCATTCAGCACCATCACATCCCACCACAGACAGCCCAGGATGTGCCATCACACAGAGGTGACGGACAGGACAGGACAGGACAGGACAGGACAGACAGACAGACAGACAGACAGACGCACGTTGGACAGCCTGTGGACTCATCTGTCCTCGGAGACTTTGGCAGTTCCAACTTGGTTCATGGTTTGGGTTTCCCATGACCTCTTTTGCTATATTTAAACAGGATGACATCAATATTTTATTAATGCAGTACTGACTCTAAGTGTTTGTGTGTGCGTGTTTATTTTTGGACTACACCTCAACAATAAGGTTAATACTTTAAGGTGGGTCAGTGATCAGTGAAGTTTGCAATAATAAGGAAGTGATGAGTCCCTGCAGCCCAAACAGGGTCCCTCAGTCATAAAACCAACTGCATCTCACCTGTAGAAGCCTGTACGGAAGCCGTGACTTCTCAAAATCTGCTCAGTGAACGCGCACGTTGAGCCCTGACAGATAAAAGCAATCAGCAGGAGAAGTAGTAAACATGGCTGCACAACCTTTTCAGGAGTTTGCAGTTCAAATGCATCAGAGCCAGACGAGCTGTCAAATGCCCTTTATGAGCGTAGCAGGTTCAGCACTGATCACCTTGCCCTTGGTTCCTGTTACATGAATGATATTGAGATGATCCAGCGCCTCCACCTGTGATATAAAACAGATAAGGAGAAAGGAAATAACATCAACTTTATAAAGGCCGGTAATCCTAAACGCAACCTCTGTACTATTGAGCTGTTACTCACTGTCAGACCGGTTCTTTCCAGAAATGCTTTCATGGCCTGGAGCTGCAGCTGAGGGTGGCTCCGGCCCCGCCGTACCTGCTCCAAACAGCTGGCATTGGTCTGAAGCGTGTTCAGAGTACAGATGGCATCCTGTGGCACAAGCAAAGACTGACATCTTCACATCACCTTTCAGGTCAGTGGCCTCAGTGCTCCTTCAGTGTTTCCCAAAAGAGCATCCTTATGAAGTCTGTTCAGGTAACCATGGCAGCCAGAATGATGATAAACTGACAGACATATGCAGACTACAAGTACCAGCATGTCAGTCAGATATTTAATCCAACATAAATAACAAAACAGACAGGCAGCAACAAAGATGAGCAAAGCTCATTTTGGTGCCACCGCCCTAACTCATGAATCAAGAATATAATTGATCATTTTAATGTGCAGTAAAAACTAAAATTCAACATTTATATAAAAAAATGCTGATATTTGTGAGGAAAGTTCTGATGGTTCATTGTTGCAAACACCAGAAGAGACCGGATGATTAAATGGATCCATAATATTCGACCATTTACGAACTCAAGTAGTGGCCAAAGTGTTTGTCCTGGAAGTGCTGGGATAGGATCCAACCAGGATCCATAAGTCGGGTAGAACGCGCCGTCATTTCTGGCGTTCTGCGGCTCATTTCCTGACAACAGTGGTGTTATCGGAACCTGAGCTGATCTCTCCTCAAACACCAGCAGAGCAAAGGTTCGACCGCACTGTGACGTCAGTCCTGCCAAAACCTTCAAAATGGCACGAGGTTTGACGCACGTGTCCGCGCGCGCTACCGTTCAATCATCAATAACTGATAACGGGGCTGATAGAGCTCCGTCTCCAGATGGACCAGCACCAACTTTCCGGGAAGTTGCTCCTGGCCGTCTGTGTCCGCCTCGGTTCTTGGGCCACCAGGCCGGCCAGATGAATGCGCGGACCTTCTGTCAGCCATATTTTATTCCACATCAAAACAGAACCGCTGAGCCAAAAACTTCAGATCGAGCACGAGAGCTAGCTAACGCGTTAGCAGAGCGGGATAAAAGCAGGCTTTCAGACAGCCTACCTGGTACTCCATGCCGGGTATATGAGGGGCCGTCTTGGTACTGGAGTTCCGCACTGTCAACCCGGTCGAACCGCACAACCCGGAGCTGTTTCGGAACTGCGCGGCTACCGCGGGGCGCCGCAGCCACGCGCGCAACATGCAAACCATGATGTCCTGATGTCACGAGGCGGCACCGCCGCGCGGTGACGTCACGACACGCCCCCTCCCTCTTAACTCCGGGTTTTACGTTAACGCGCTCTATTTGTGTTTTACTGAATGAATGACCGAAAACACTTTATCTTGTTTTTTCTTTTAACGTATTACCGTTTAAAAGTAGTATTGTATAGTGAGACTTGAAAATCTCTCGTTATATTTATATAAGAAAAATTGTAATATTGCAATACTTTTTAAGATGGGGTTTACAAAACATTTCATAAGCTTTATGTGCTCAAATTTGTAATTAAATAATTTTACGACACATCCTGCAATTTTTTTCTGAGAATTTCATATGAAAATTACAGGAAATCTGTGATTATTGTATTATTGAATTGTAAAACATTTTAAAGTCGTTAAAAGGAGAGAAAATGAGAACAACCAGTCAGACTTAATTGACCATGACAGTAAGCTCTCTAAGAGCATACTGGAGTTGAATTCATTTCAGTCTTGGGTCATGCTGTAACCATGCCTCAGCTTTGGTCAAAGTGGAACTTTGTTTTAGTGTTGAAATAATGGAGGAGCCAGAAGTCACCGTGGGAACGTTTGTTGCAAAAGATTTGAACAGGTAAAACCAGTTCCACTGAGAAATAGCTTTCCTTAACCAGAGCGTTGACAGATTAGATAAGTTGCTGTTGGACAAAAATAATTTTATGTATTTACACGCCCCCTCCTTTTTTATGTTTTAACATATATTATGGCACATATTGGATTGTACTGATATAATTGTGTCTCCTCAGTGCTGACAGATGATGATATCCTGGAGTTGCAGAGTATTGGCCCGGATGAACAGTGACACGGACATGGGAGTCAGTGATATGGAGGAACAGACCACTTTGTTTGATTAAGCACTCAGGGATCTGTCACCATATGAACTGCAAGTGAAATGTGGGGACATTTTCACATTTGGAAATACTTTCCCCCAGATTGCTGGGCAGATGTTACCTGGGGACTAACTGTCTCCAAATGAGTTTCACTGACCATTAGCCACCCTAAGCACTCAATAAGCTAATAGAGTGGCTGTGATTTGGAGCCAATAGAACCTAGCAAAGGTAAAATGAGAGGCCCAACTTGCTGCAGCACAAATCTCCTGGATGGATTTCCCTTTGAAAAGGGCCCACAACTGGAAAAGTCCTGTGGAAGAAAGTGAATGCAATCCACCTTCCCCAAGCGGTTCTATGCTCAGGACATAAAAAGTTATTCTTCCTGAAATTCTTGGTGTTTGTCAATTTTCATTTGAGGAGAATAGCAGGGGATAGAAAAAATAACAGGTCAATTGAATAGCCATGCGAGGTTGGATTGGCCCTAGGGTCACCCCGGTGTTCCCTGTAGAGAACCTCTACATGTTAATCTGATGTGTCATGGCCACTTGGCTCAGAATGACCACAACATGAAAGGGGAGACCACGCATGTTTTAAAGATTTTAACAAAATGGGATTTATTAAATAACTAAAGTGCAAAGTCAGTGCTGAAGGTGAACTGAAGAATGTAATGCAGTATCAGTAAGGGTAAAGAGTAAGGTGCAAAAAGGTCTAACGAAATTCCAAACAAAGGGGGAAGCCAACGAGGCTTTAGCAACGAGACTGGCACTCTCAAGCTGACCCTCGCTCCGATCAGCTCCAGACAGCTCTACCTGCAGGCCATACACCACACAAGACCAAGCGCAGCCAAAAACACCATTTCCAAATATTGACCCAGACGTGAGGCCACCTAGTGGGCCGTCACAGATGCAAAGACTATACAACATAGTGGGAAGGTCCCAGGATGATGTCGGTGGTTTAGAAACTGGGAGTTTACAGCATGTGCCCTTCATTGGTTGGACACTGAGATCGTGGAGGAGTACAAATACCTGGGTGTTCATCTCAACAATAAACTGGATTGGACTCATAACACAGACGCCCTGTACAAGTAGGGCCAAAGTCGTCTTCATCTGTTGAGGAGACTGAGGTCCTTTGGAGTGTGCAGGACACTGCTGAGGACTTTTTATGACTCTGTGGTGGCATCGGTGATCTTCTACGCTGTGGTCTGCTGGAGCTGTGGGAGCTCAGAGAGGGACAGGAAGAGACTTAACAAACTGGTCAGAAGAGCTGACTCACTCCTGGACTGCTCTCTGGACTCCATTGATGAGGTGGGTGAGAGGAGAATGTTAGCCAAGCTGACATCAATTATGGACACCCCCTCTCACCCCCTACACGAGACTGTGGGGCCTTAAGCAGCTCCTTCAGCAGCAGACTGTTACACCCACGGTGTAAAAGGAAACGTTACCGCAGGTCATTTATCCCAACTGCAGTCAGATTGTACAACATTCACAACTCTTAATGTAGCACCAATAACCCCGGGTTGGCATATTTGCACTAACTAATCATCCTACCTCCGGAATGTCTTATTTGCACATCTTATTTGCACCTTCATTATTCTTCATACTGTCTGACATTCCTTCTGTACATAATATTTAATTTCTGTATATACTGTACAATGTACATAGTAATTTACATAATATAAGAGTCTTTTTTTTCTTTTAGTACTATTCTGTATTGTACACCACGGGCTACCGCTGTAACGTGTAATTTCCCCGATGTGGGATCAATAAAGTTTTTTATCCTTATCCTTATCCTTATCCTTATAAAGTGGCAAGGGATGCTGCCACATGTCCTTCCCCTCAAGACCAACATGGCATGCAGAGGTAACTGCCAGGTATACTTAGATGGTGGAAAAATCCTTTCTCTTGTCCACGTCTCCTGTAAGAAAGCCAGGATTATAGACACAGAACACTGGAAGGAGATTTTCTGCATGTCGGAACATCACTTTTCAAACACTAACAATTTCCTCTTATAAAGCGACCTTACTGAGGGGGCTCCAGCATGTTGAATAGCCTCAATAGTCTTCTTAAGTTGAATCACTCAGGACATAGGCCAAGCCAGAACATACAGATCCAGCCTCTCTGGGTTGAAAGGAAATATCTCTCCCTGCCCCTGAGACAGCAGGTCCCTGTGTATTGCCAGAGGCCATCGTTCCTGGTACAGGAGTTGGGTATAAGAAGTCAGACCAGCTAAAGTACCAGTGTCAGATTCCAGTAGGGCACTGGTCGGCATTAAACATGACCAGTCAGTGGAGAGAGCACATATGCTGCAAGGAATAAAGAGAACAGGGGTAGAGGCCAACTTCATTTGGGTCACAGCCCATATAGGAGTTGAGAGCAATGACCTGGCGGAGAGGTGGCAAGAGTGCAACAAGAAAAGAACAAATATCAATGGTTGTAACATTGAATAGAGCTGAGATTAAAAGTATAGATGAGTCAGAGATGAAGAAGTAGCAAAAACATTGGGGAAAAAGAGAGTAAAGGTCGACGGTTTAATATACAAAGAATGGTGGAGTAAATACAGTAAACCATAAGGGCAACATGGAATATCACACCATTTTAGGCTTTTAGGCTGTTAAATGAAATAAAATTCCAGACCAGAAGGTGGCGGTAAATCTCACGTACGTTGTTTGCCAACCGCCGAAAAGGGACAGAAGAAGAACTAGAACAGCAGAAGAAGAAGAACAAGCAGACGAAGTAGCAGAACCACCGCTACCAGTCGGTGGTTCTGCTCTTTTAAGTTACACAACGGGAAAACAAAGATGCAGCGAGAGAAAAGTAGCAACGCCGGTGGGGCTGAAAAGTAAGAAATAATATATCTACACCTTTGTGGGGCATTTTGGCGTTAAGCTGTGGAAATCGGACGAAAATAATTAGGCATTGCACGCGTCCAATGCTCTAACGTCTTTGAAATGTGTTCTTCAGGCCCGACCGGGAGGCCGCCATAATGTCGAAATACTACGACGGAGTCGAATTCCCTTTCTGTGACGAGTTCTCTAAATATGAAAAGATGGCTAAAATAGGACAGGGGACGTTCGGGTGAGTAGCACAAGTGTTCTCTGGGAGGGAGAGTCGGTGATATGATATGCTAACATTAGCTGCGCTGCTAGCTACCTCACGCAGCTAACCTTGTTTACATCCCAAATGTTGGTGGCTCCTTTTAAAGATCTCCTGCTTTCTCCTTCTAGGGAGGTTTTCAAAGCAAAGCACAGACAGACCGGGAAGAAGGTGGCCCTGAAAAAGGTTTTGATGGAAAATGAGAAAGAAGGGGTGAGGAATGTCGATCTGAATTAGCACGTTTTACTTTGCGGTGTTTCATGTGTGCACACGAGTTGGGTGGACAGGTTTGCTCGCCCCAGTGCTGCTCAGTAGCAGCCTGCGAGCGTCAAACTTTGGAACGCTGGTGCTGTTGTCTGCTGTCTAAAGATGCGTCTTAGTTCTACAGCAGTTAACAGCCAGCCAGGCATCTAAACAGACGTTAATCCCAGAAACAGGTGGATCAGAAAGTTCCACTGCTGAACCCACCTGCTTCAGTAAAACAGGCTTCAGACCTCCCCTCTCTAGTTTCAGCACTGTCGTTTCTTCTGTCAATACTTCATTCATTCATCGGGGTAAATGTAGACCTGTAGAAGAAGGTTCTGTCTGCTCCTAAGTTTCTGGATGAGATTGCCTGATTTAAAATGATCTCTAATATCTGTCTGAAGAAGATTTTTACTTTTATTTTCAAGAAATGAGCAGAAGCATGTTCTGTGTGTTCAGTTCCCCATCACGGCTCTGAGAGAGATCAAGATCCTACAGCTGCTCAAACATGAGAACGTGGTCAACCTGATAGAGATCTGCAGAACCAAAGGTTGGTCCAGCAAATAGACGTGTCACCAGATGAAGCTTGTGCCGGTTGGTTGCTCATTGCCTCTCACTGCTTTGAAGCCACACTGTACAATCGCTACAAGGGCAGCATCTACCTGGTGTTTGACTTCTGTGAGCACGACCTGGCCGGTCTCTTGAGCAATTCTAATGTCAAGTTCACCCTGGCGGAGATCAAGAAGGTCATGCAGATGCTGCTCAACGGCTTGTACTACATCCACAGAAACAAGGTGCAGCTTCAGCCTTACGTCTCACCCTTACACCATTCCATTAGATCAACCTGTTGCTTGTGTGGGTTGATGCCACTTGGTTCCCATGTTAATTTGCATTACAGTCAGCATATCTGAACAGGGGTGTAATTTCATTCTTCTGGTGGCCAACCTGGGTTGAATGACTGGTTGGGCAGTATGGGAGCGTGATGGTAACGGTCGGTGCCTGTTGAACAGATTCTTCACAGAGACATGAAAGCAGCCAATGTGCTCATCACCAGAGACGGCGTGTTGAAGTTGGCCGACTTTGGACTGGCTCGAGCGTTCAGCCTGGCTAAAAACAGCCAGGGGAACCGCTACACCAACCGGGTGGTCACGCTGTGGTACCGACCTCCAGAGCTGCTGCTGGGTAAGAGCGCCACCGAGTGGTTGGACTGCTACCTTCAGACAGTGACTGGAGAGCAGACCAGTAAACCCAGTCCCGTTTATTTCCCATAAAGTTCTTTTTAGAGCAGGTGAACCATCCACAGGTGGTCTTTAATGGGAAGGTGATGAGAGTATTCTTCAGTGTTTTAACATAAGGCAGCAAAAACAAATGTAAACAATGTGACGACTTTCCAACCAAACCCAACCTGCAGCTGTAATCAAGCAAAATGGTGATTGACGCGCTGATGTTTCCATGGCGACGCCGGCGCCTCTGTCACATGTCCACCACGTTGACGTCAGCTGGCGCGTCTCATTGCCAGGTGAGCGAGACTACGGCCCCCCTATCGACCTGTGGGGAGCCGGCTGCATCATGGCAGAGATGTGGACCCGGAGTCCCATCATGCAGGGCAACACCGAGCAGCACCAGCTGACTCTGATCAGCCAGCTCTGCGGTTCCATCACCACTGAGGTGAGCTCACGACCTCTCAGAAAGGACAGGCTACACCCGTCTGCTCTAACCCTCCCTTTGTGCTCTCAGGTGTGGCCTGGTGTGGATAAGTATGAACTCTATCAGAAGATGGAGCTGCCCAAAGGACAGAAGAGGAAGGTGAAGGATCGTCTGAAAGCCTACGTCAAAGATCCTTACGCCTTGGACCTGATAGACAAGCTGCTGGTACTAGACCCAGCACAGCGCACCGACAGCGACGACGCGCTCAATCATGACTTCTTCTGGACCGACCCCATGCCCTCAGACCTCAAGAACATGCTGTCCACCCACAACACGTCTATGTTTGAGTATCTGGCCCCGCCCAGGAGGAGGGGCCACATGCCCCAGCAACCCCCCAATCAGAACCGGAACCCTGCCACCACCAGCCAGACAGAGTTCGATCGGGTATTTTAGCCCCGGGGTTCTGATGGACACCGACGCTGTTTACGGGCTGTGGGGTCGATTGTACCAGGAGGATCGCTGCAGGTCCTGTTTCCACAGGAACGTCTGCAGCGGGCCTTCCTTTTTTAAAAGCTCTTTTGTATCATCAAACTCTAAAATTGTGCTTAAATTAAGGTTGTTTTTTTTTTGAAGAAAGGGACATTCCAGTAAATCTCATTTTTAAACCTGTTGTTTTAGCGGAGACAGTAGAAGAGTTCCTGGAGCTTCAGTCCTGCTTCCATGTTGACCAAAATACGCAACAGAATCAGCAAAAGCTCAAGTTATTGAAGCTGAACTTTCAATAAATTCATGTGTTTGATGTTGGAATACTGTTGGGAAAGGAGGCACCAGAGGGCAATTTAATAATGTGCAGTTTACTGAGGTGGTTTACAGATGTTGAGGAACCATCATGGTCAAACTCTGGAAAAGAAGATATTAAACATGCAGGTAATGTCAATGGTCCAGTTGTTGGAAATGCTGGCAGGAACAAATATCAGGTGCCTTTTGTGTTGTGGAGGTGTTCTGTGGACAAGGACAAGTGTCCCTGCTGAAGAAACCTTTCACCAATAAACCGGTTTTAGTTTCCTTAATAAAAGCTGTGGTAACATCAAACACTGAGTCATTACTGATTAGAGGAGTACTAATGAGTGAATTTTAGTTTCAAAGGCACAAAAAGAGCTTTGATGTTTTGTTTCCACGCCCTGAAGTCACACGTCTGCACTACTGTGTGCACCCTGCAGGTGGCAGCATTTAAAAGGGAATCTCCTGTGAACTTCACACTCAAAAGTGACGCTAATATAACGAGAAACACGTGACCAAGCCAAGCAGCTCATTTCCCCTCATGCTGTGTTTTACACCTCTCATACAAAATATAGGCGGGAGAGAGACAAGGTTACAAAATGATAAATGCTTTGATCACACTTTGGTCTTTGGGAGAAAAAAAAGGCTTAAATTGTTCAGGAATTCAGAGCATCAGAGTGTAATGGAATTTTCCCTGGTCCATTATCAACAGAACAGTGCAACGTCCACACAACAAAACCATCCAGTAGCTTTTGTCTCAGTGGTTCAGAGATCATTTATGGATGGAGTAAATCCCAACATTTAAGGTGTTGAATGTCTTCCCACTTCTTAATTTAGTTGGCCTTGGCCCTCAAACATACAAGAACAGACCCCCCTGCAACACACACACAGACACACACACAGACACACACATGCGTGCAGGAGGCCCTCATGAATATTTATGCTGTCCCCTGATCTGAATACATTTATGTAGAATCACCTCAGGCTCATCGTTTCATTGTTGTCAAACAGATTCAGCCAGATGATGGATTACTGCTCGAGTTCTAGTTCCTGCTGCACTTCTGCTGTGTGTGTGTGTGTGTGTGTGTGTGTGTGTGTGTGTGTGTGTGCGTGTGTGTGTGCACAGCAGGTAAGTAGCTTCTCTCCGG
>NC_079539.1:10912132-10959632 GCF_003711565.1 Takifugu flavidus | reverse complement strand
ACCTCCAGTCTAGGGCGTCCTGATGCCAAGTGCAATGATGGACACCCTTATGCTTGAACAAGGAGCTTGGGATTGACAAACTGTGACTAGCATAGAAGTCCAGTAATAAAGCCCCACTTGGGGTCAGATCGGGAAGGCCATTCCTCCTCCTTCTGAACCCTCCTGTGAGTGATGAGTCTATGGGAGGGTCAGCCGATGTTGCTCATTTGGGCTGCACCACTGTGAGCCCCAACCTCAGGTCTGGCTCCAGGGTGGGGCTCCCAGTGTCGCCAGTCCATGCAATGCTAACTGCCTTGTTGCATCATTATTCATATGGGGTTTTGGAGCTACAATCAGTCTGACCCATCACCTAGGACCTGTTTGCCTTGGGAGACATTACCAGGGGCTTTAAGTCCCTGAAAATATTGTTGTTAGCATCCTTTAGGTACTCAAACCCCTCCACCAATCCTAAGAATGATGATCTTCCCTCCTGTTAGCATGTTAGCGGTTCAAAAATTCAAACATTTTTAATTGTTATACAGAAAAGGATTGAGATGCCGTTTCTCTTCTCTCAAACATAAAAACAGCAATCAACAGAATAAATAAATAAACCCAGAGAAAAACACACTGACTCTAAATGAGCACAGTTCAGAAGAGTCGAGTCCAAAACGGTTATTCCCCCAAAACAGCCAAAGGAAGTACTGAAAACCAGAGCTTGTGTCTCACCTTCTATACCCTAAAACATGCGCGTGAGTGTTAGGAGTTCTCCCGAGTCCCCCTCCCCTTCCGTTTCCTGTCAGTCCTCTGTGTGTCCATCTCCAGGCTGGGCGGGGCTGCTTCCTGGTTCACGCCCATCATACCAATTACACACCTGCCTCCTGCTTTAAAGGACTGGTTCACACTCCCATCACCACCAGTTTGGTGTTCACCTCTCTGTGGTAACGGCTCGCCTCAGGAAACCCTTTTGTGACTTGTCTGTTTGGTTGTTCCTGTTCTCCTACTTATGCTGCCTGTACTGCAGGTCTCCAACTCTGATCCTGGTCTCACCCAGCCTGCTCCAACTTCACCATGGACACTTTCTGGTCTTTGTCTCCCTTGCCAGTGGATGGTTACAGCTGATTAAGTCATGTGTGTGTGTGTGTGTGCGTGACTGACTGACTGACTGACTGACTGACTGACTGACTGACTGACATCAATGTTTAAAGAAATAAGAGTCGGGTAAATTAAAGCTCAATGGAAGATAGTCAGGAACACAAATCTGTTAATGAAACTTTGCAGACTACATGCAGACGCGTCTCCTAAGAATTAACCCAAGTCATTGAAGTTAATGTGACAGCCAGCACGTGTTTTCTACTGGGTGCAGGGTGATTACACTTAAATCAGATACTTCACGCTGAGGAGAAAAAAACATGTTTCATTCACACAGTGCAAAATTCCGCAGCACAAGACGTGATGGCGGCAGCTCTGTGTGCAACAAGAGCAACGTTTATGTGCCAAGAGGTCATAAGGGTCTCAGTCAGAGGCTGCAATAGCTGAGGTAATTCCATGTATGTGCATATATGTGGATTATAGTCCAGGACAAGGGGGCCAAAGGGGGGTAGGTAGTGTAAGTGTATAGTGATCAGAGCCGCTACCGTCTTCATGAAGCCAGAAGGCTGTGATTTTGAGGGGTGGTAGGTGTGACCCACCATGTTGAGGAGGTACATTTGGGCCTTCTTGGCCAGACGTGCAGCTGATGGTCCAGGAAAGGTCCTCAGAAATGGGCATCTCCAGGAAGTAAAGAAGGTATTGGATCAGAAATTACCCCGCACTCTTTACTGTTCCCTAGTCTCACCATACTTTCTGTGCTGAGGTTGGCGGTAACACCCACAAAACATTGACCACCCTTCAGTAACATCAGGCTTTGGTGTCTGTGCCTGTATGGTTGGTTATTATCCATGGAGAAGAGCCAGCTTATAGTTATCCTTCTCACTCCTGGAGCTGATGTCCAACGCTCTGTTTTCTCCCTGTTTGAGCCTTGACAATTGTTAGTGTTGAAGCAGGTTTTTGTTCCGAGTGTAGGAACCGAGGGAGGAACCTTGTTCCGCTGAGTGAGGAGGAACCAACCCGTGTTTAAATGACTTGACTCTTGTTTCTGTGACCAAGCACGTGGAGCCGCTCTGAGGTGGCCTTTATGAGGGGGGGGTCATCCACCTTCGTGTGAACTAGGTAATAAACCACAACCTTTCAAATAAGACAACCAGAACTCAGGTTGTGGATTCTCAAGCAGCAGTCTTACAGCGAGACAGAGGTCTGACTGGAGGTCGTCTCCTCGGCACCTTCCACACATTTGGTCCAAAAGCAACTGTGTGTGATGAGCGTAGCCCCCAGCTGCAGCTCCTGACTCTGACGCTGGTCCCAGCAGGGCCTCATTAAAACATTCCTAAACGTGCCCCCCTCATAAAACGTGTCTAATTAGGGTTTCGTGCCTCAACTTTGACTCAGGCTTGTGTGTCAGTTTAATGAGGCAATTAGGGCTGGAACTGATATTGTATCTGAGCCGTCAGGAGTCTGAAGGGGAAGCGGCTGTAGTGGTGGCTGTGGGGGCACTGGGAGGACAGGGTGTCGAGTTGCACACATGTTCGCACAGCCTTCAGAAAGGAGCAGCTGTAAAATCACGATAATAAATGTATATTTCAAACAGGAAACAGCTGCTTGTTCCTCTGTTTGAGAGAACTGTTTAGTCCGATATTTAAATGCTAAATAAAATGTGGGTTTTCGCTCTCGTACACGTTTATGATTTAAGTGCAGAAAATGTCCAGTGAGACATCAAAGCTAAACTTGAGTGGGTAAAAAGATAAATAGGCCCTCAATATGTCATATGTAAAATTCATTTCATACAAGTCACAGATGAAGAAATTCTTTAGACAATGTTAGCACCTGTGGCTAACAATAGCATCTGTGGCTAACAAAAGGCTGCCAGACCAGCATCAAGGTTCTCAGACCACTGACTCAGGACCAGTTCCACGGAACCATGTCCAAACTGGTGCTGCCGTGAGAGACCGACCTCACAGCGGGCGTCAACGGCTAACAAGTCCAGGACGATACAAAAAAGGATCCTTATATTTGATGAGAAACACAAGTTGCTGGATCCGTTAACGCTGGATCGGTTGTAGCTCTAGATTTAGTCTTTCTAAATGAAAATAGCACTTTAACAGATCCCAGTACTCTATTTTTATCCCACTTAAACAGGTGTTCCTCTGCATGTGTGACAGAAGCAAATCTTCTGTTTTCCGGCTGTTTTTGCTGTAATCCTCAATCCTGTTTATTGGTTTACAGATTTAATTAGCTGGATGCAGCTCCCGCTGTTATGAAAGCAGAGAGGGGGAGAATGTTGCCAGCACTACAGGACTTTTTAATTACAACTCTCCATCCCTGCTTGCTGACGTCTGGGGAACCAGTTAATTAAAATCCTCATTATTTTACTTTTAATTAGTCCCCCCGCTTTTGTTTCCCTGCACCATATGGCAATGTTCTGTGGTCAAATCAACATAATTGAGCTAATTAAGTTGATGAGTTTAATTATTTAAGGTCTTCTGATTGGATGAAGTTGCCGCCCCTCCCCCGTCTGCTGGTGTCTCAGATCAAATCTTCCTCAGAGATTCAGAGAAACCAGCGACTCTTCATCTTGTCTGAGCTCCATTATTGCAGGTCATGTGGTCAGAAGTGGCCAATCTGGAGTCTGAAGTTTTGTGGGACGACTGTGGAGACGACTCGCTGACCGGGAATTCTCCACCAATCAGTCAGAAATTCCAGCCTCTCTTAAACAGCCTGGACTCTTTCACTACAGTTTTCCTGGTTCTTTATGGTGTAACATTAAATAGAACATCTCAGCGAGCCTCAGGAGCCCCTGAGCTGAGAGCATGATGCTCACAGATTGCTGCAAAGCCACCAGTGAAACATTTATACGGTCACATTTATACACAAAGTCGTGACCTTTAGACAAAATCAGCCGCAGCCACACAAGCCAGATGTGACGAAGAGGTTTGGACGTGTTTTAGTGCTGACGGGAATCGATTCTCTGCTTCATGTCTGTGATCCTGACGAGCATAAGACAAACTCATTAATTCATGCAAATGACTTTCGTTGCAATCATCTCCATGTCTGGATGAGGAAAAGGGGGAGTAAAACTAATCAAGTCTCATCTGCATCTCATTAATTAGCCTGAAGAAGGATTCAAGAGGCAATTAGCAAGAGCGAAGACACAGGAGGAGCTTAGAAACACATCCAACGTCCACCCTTCCTCTGTGGAAACAACAGGGTGGAATTATTACTCTCACCATGGTGGACCTTCTTGGACCATGTTGGATCTTCAGCAGCATTTCAGGGTTGGGAGGGAAACACAAACCAGCGTTGATGGTGTTATATCACTTTTACTGTTAATCTGAGGTTACAGCAACAGAAAACCATGACAGAGTCCTCCTCCCAGTCCAGAGTCCCCCTCCCAGTCCAGAGTCCCCCCCCCGCAGTCCAGAGTCCCCCTCCCAGTCCAGACTCCTCCTCCCAGTCCAGTTTTAGTGCATTTGTAATTGTTGTGTATAAAAGCTGCTAAAATGATCTACAATAACCTTGTTGAGCAGCAGGAGCCAGTAGGAAACCACCATCTGTCCTGATTAAAACATCGTTCAAGTCTTGTATATGCAGACGTTGATGTGGTAACCACGACAACACACTATCCCAGTACCACCCATCTGGCCATCAGCTCCTCGTGTCTCCACACCAGCCAGCGAACTGTTGCTGCTGGAGGTGGTGGGAAGATCAGAGCAGCTGTTGAGTTTGTGTAAATACTGAAGTAAAAATGTGAGTTTCACACAGGAAAACATCAAAGATCATCTATTACGAAACGAAGGCCGATGAAGTCAGACTCACACTTTTGTAGCAGGAACGTTAACAAACAATGTTAATAATAAGACATTAAACAGTCCATTTGTCTCTCAGAGGTGTCCAACATCAACGCGGCCGTTTGTTGTGAACCCAAAGTTCTGGTGATGCTGACGGTCTGAAGGGATCTGCTCAGGCTGCTGTCGGAGCCGTGTGCACCAGGTCAGAGTTCTTTGGTGTCCTCGGGAGCAGCTGAGCAGCGGCAGGAACGTCGGTCCAGGCTGGAGCCACAGCTGAGCACGGCAGCATCCACGTGGAGCAGAAGGGTGATGGTGGCTTCTCAGCACACCTGTAGACAGAGAGCAGCTGTAGGCCGCTGACCTTCACCCTCCTACCTGGGTTCTGTTCTGCTGTCCACGTCTCTAGCGACGCCTCACCTTCTGCTCGGACATCCTGCCGCTGGCCTGAAGAGGAGCTGCGTGTCCACCATGCAGCTCTGGTCCTGGATGGTCGTGTTCACAGAAGATGGAGCCGTTGATGTAGTGGAAGCGGTCACCAGGCACCAGGCGGTTCCTGCATGTGGCACAGGTGAAACACTAGAAGGAAAAATCAGGTCAGCACCAGTTGGCCCATCTCTACCGGGACAGACGCGCTGACGCTGAGGTGGGGACTCACTTTCAGGTGGTAAACGCTTCCCTGAGCTCGCATCACCATCTCACTGGGAGGGATGGTCTGTCCACATGCACTGCAGGCTCCAGTGTGTCCAAACAGTCTGCAAAACCATCCATTCAGGCCGTCAAGGCACCATTTAACCACGACATTTGATTCAAGAAGATGAACATGCAGAAAATAACCACTGAGGAGACATCGGGTCTCTTTCATTCTCACTGAGATGTTCACCGGGGTAACTAACTGAAGATGCCAAAAGCAGCCAGCAGGTAGCCCAAAACAGGTCCCACAGGTGCATCTCAAGGGTCTCTACAATCTACCCTGGTCTCCTTCCATCAGCTCTGAAGATGCAAACGTGACAATGTTTGCACCAACACACAACATTTGCCAGGGGACCTGGAAAATGTGGCTAAATGACTCCTCCCCCCGGCTGATGAAGACATGAGGAGGACCGTCAATACCCGAAGAAGACGAAGATATTTTGACCACAGCAGAGCTGTTAGCTACCCCCTAAACAGGTCCTCAGATACCACAGATTTCCTCCCAGCCTCTGACCCGGCATGGGGGGTGTCACCTGATGTAGTCGTCCTTGCAGAGGATCATCCCTCCTCTGCTGTAGCAGCTCCTGCTGAACTCTCCCAGCTCGGCGTGGCAGCAGGAGCATCTCAGGCAGCGCGTGTGCCAGTACCGCTCCATGGAGAACAGCAGGAAGCGGTCCGTGATCCGACCTCCGCACCCTGCGCACGACCTGGCCCCGCTGCACCCCCCCACCACTGACACTGCAGGTAACTCCAGCCTGCTGTTCACCATGGCAACCTACAGACAGACAGACAGACCAGAGAGGTGAAGGTTATTGTTCCACATCTGCACATTTGGATAGATATGAAGGGGTGTGTGTGTGTGTGTGTGTGTGTGTGTGTGTGTGTGTGCACGGCTGCTACCAGCTGGTAATGAAACAGCAGATCAGGTTGGATGTTTGATGGTTGCCAACAGCAACATGACTGACTCCAGTGTAACACGCCTGTGAGCAGCATTTCATCCTCCACCGTCTGTCTCCAGATGGACGAGTTTCTGCTGCCACCAGTGAGTTGAGGTCTTCCTGGCTCTAATCACCCCCAGAACCATGTGAACTACCCCCCTCCTCCCCCACAGGAGGTAGCTCCTTCATGAGGTTGTCCTTCCAAACATGTTTCATTCACACAGGAATTTGTGAATGAAACCACCTGAAAGCTGCTGTCATTGAGGACAACACACAGCTAGATGGATGCGGAACTTCAAACCTGCCTTATCTATAAAGCACGAACATCTTCACACGTGCACGTGATGTCTGTCCTCATGTCTTTTGCTGTTCTGCTGTAACAAGGAGCAGGATAAAAGCACACACACTCCTGATGCTGTAGGTCACTCTCTGGTGAAGCTCTCCAGCTGTGCTGAAGTTACAGAAACGACCTTTGCAGAGGTCACCAGGTTCAGCGCCACCACACACGCTGACTTCAGTTCACGAGGCAAAACTCTGAGGAGCCGAAGACTGAAGCAAGACGACAGCAGCCCAAGCTGAAGGAGGAGCAGGTCTGCACCGCTCATGATACACCAGTCCTAACAACCTCGGTCAACAACAACAACAACAACACAGACAGCATAAGAGACACCAACAGTAAACAATGTCTAAACTAAACAATCTCACAACAAAGCTGAAGTTGAGCTTCTCACACAGTTTGCTGCTGATGCTCCGATGCTAACTTCATCCATCCATCCATCCATCCATCCATCCATCCATCCATCATCCATCCATCCATCCATCCATCCACAGCAAAGTAAGACACAGGTTGATAAAAACACACCCAGTACCTCATAAGTAAAATGCAGAGCAGAGACTGGGTAGAGACCAATTAAAGATGAAACACAATAAACAAGCACAGCATTGTTGTTCCTGATGTTGCTGTGTTGTTGTTTTGTGTGTTTTCCTTGTTCTAAAAAGGAGTAAATCTGAAGTAGTTGCTGCTCGGTGCTGTCAAACATCTCAATGCAGACTCAGCCTAACTGCTGTGATGGAGATGCCAGGAGCGGCAGCTCACCTTCCTCCAGGCTGGAGTCTGGATCAGCCCGCAGCAGATGCGTGAGTTGCCTTCAGGTGCAGGAACAAAGCTCGTAATAACTTCAGCATCCAGGTTCCTGGAGGAACTGGCCAGGCTGCTTCAGTCTGCAGCCTTGTGTTCTCCTGGAGAAGGAGGGGCTCCTGTGGGGGCGTCGCTGCTGCCGCGTGTGTACACGCATGCATTTAAAGCTGCACATAAGTAATTAGACGACGTTTTCTGACGACAACTGCCTCGTTCCTGCAGCAGATTCTTCTCTGTCTCCTCCAGCTGTGACTTTAGCCTGTTCTCTGACGCGCTGCAACATCTGGATTCAATGTTCTCACACTTTTTTAATATCTCTGAAACACCAAAAATGACGACTTTGTAAAAGGGAAAGATTAAATAAGGCTAAAAATATTATTTTAGAAAAGATAAAATTTTGGAGAAAACTGTTTTATTTTAGATTTAAAAAAAGGTAAATTACTTTTTAACTGTGAGATGTCTGTGTGGTTTGAACAAGACTGACATCTAGTGGACAAACTGTTAACTGCGCGCTAAGAACGTCTGATCGGCGTCTCTCCTCCCTCCTCCCCTCTCACCTCTTCTGTTTGAAAAGACATTTTCACCTTCTAAGGGGGCTGAAGGGTTGTTGGTCCTTCCACACAGCTAATTCTGTCGCAGTTCTGACTAACTAACGTAATTCTACAAGTTTATTCTAGTTAAATGTTTCACGCAAACAGCAAAAGGAATTTTAAATTGGAATTAAAATGATCTAAATGTAAAAACACAGACGATCTGATGATTTGCAAACACTTTATTACACAAATAAGATAGTTAATGAAAATAGTACTCTCCAAGCACAACCAGAGGGTCACAACAAACATCTGCAGCTTTGGAATGCACGTGTGTGGCACAATGATGAAACCAGCGAGGGGAAGCAACAACAGCACTTCCAGAAACAGCTCAGACTCCAGAGGGAAATGGAAAAAAACAGAAAAAAAGATGGAGAGAAGAGGGGGCGGGAGGGCGGAGGGACAGAGGGAGAGTGAGGGAGAGAGAGGGGGAGAACACAAAGACCTTCCATCCTCACTTCCATGGACTCTGTCCAGGTTCACCTTCACATGAAGGAGTGAACATGCAGGTCTGAGACAGCAGACATGACATCTGGAGTGGAGGTCAACTGGACAGCAAAGGTTTGACTGGTCTGTTGGTGGAGCCTCACTCAGAGGTTCTGAGGGAATCCACCCAGGCTGAATACATTCATGAACACACCTTAGCTTCACATGGAAGAGAGTGTCAGAGTGGCCGCGGCACCATGAAAGTGGTAAAAAAGACAAAAGTGAAATTAAAAAAAAGGCACAAACTTATGAGGGAAATGCTCCTGAAATCAAACAAAGCCTTTTCCTTCCTGAAGCAGCTACTAGAAGGTGCACTCTTTCAAATAAAGTGCTCATCTGAAGGAAAATAACAAAGAGAAATCCTACTTCTATGTCTGAGGTGCAGGAGGGATGAGTGAAGTAATGGCAGCAGGCTCAAAAAGAGCTGATGGAGCTAACATTAGCAGCTGGACAGATGGAAAACAGCAAACATCAGTTGTCTTAGCATCAACACAACTTTTAAATACAATGGAAACTGATAAAAGCTTTGTTTGCCTTTACAGTCCAGCCACTTAACTCTCCCAGTACTTGCTGAAGCACCTCAGCATCCTGTTAGCAAGAACAAGGAGATGCTAAAGAAAGGGCCAAATAATTTAATAGACATTTAAATACATAAACATTAATATTGGCAGATAAGTTAATAACTCCACTAAAGATCATGTACAGACATGTTGGCCATGTGAGGAGAAGTTTATGAGGAGGAGCGAGGAGGAAGAGTGGAGAACTCCTCATACTCAGAATCACTGCTCTCGTTGTTCCTCTCCTGGTCGCTGCCCTCAGTGCTCAGCTGGTCAAAACCTTGACGGGTGTAACCTCTGTGGGACACGAAGAAGTTCCCCAAGTTCAGACCTCCCACAGCTTTACCTGAACAATACACAGCAACACAGTCCTGAAACACCAGTGGCTTCACACATCAGTGGCTCCAGTAACCAGTGGCTCCAGTAACCAGTGGCTTCAGTAACCAGTGGCTCCAGTAACCAGTGGCTCTAGTAACCAGTGGCTTCAGTAACCAGTGGCTCCAGTAACCAGTGGCTCTAGTAACCAGTGGCTTCACACATCAGTGGCTCCACTTAACCAGTGGCTCCAGTAACCAGTGGCTCCAAGAACCAGTGGCTCTAGTAACCAGTGGCTCCAGTAACCAGTGGCTCCAGTAACCAGTGGCTTCAGTAACCAGTGGCTCCAGTAACCAGTGGCTCTAGTAACCAGTGGCTCCAGTAACCAGTGGCTTCAGTAACCAGTGGCTCCAGTAACCAGTGGCTCTAGTAACCAGTGGCTCCAGTAACCATGGCTCCAGTAACCAGTGGCTCCAGTAACCAGTGGCTCCAGTAACCAGTGGCTCCAGTAACCAGCGGCTCCAGTAACCAGCGGCTCCAGTAACCAGTGGCTCCAGTAACCAGTGGCTCCAGTAACCAGCGGCTCCAGTAACCAGTGGCTCCAGTAACCAGTGGCTCCAGTATATACTATAGTTACCTCGGATCTTCCCAAAGATCCCTCCCACAGAGCTGGGCTCAGATTTCAGCTCACTCTGGTCTGCAACACACAACAAGTCCCAGCGTTAAGGTCAACAACAACAACCGTATAGTAACAACAATAAGATCAGCAGACTGAAGAGGATGCTGGGATGGTTTTGGGGGTCTCTGATGGTGCTGCAGGCTCTCCTGTGGACAGATGTGCTGCTCTCTGCTGTGCTCTCCACTGGTCTGTGGTCCATGCCAGAATGTTCTCTGGGTCCACCTAAGGTTCCAAAGGTCCTCAGCCTCCACCCCCCCTTCTGTATTCATCTACAGGTATCGCCACCTTCAGAGCTGCATACTGACCTCCGACCCCACTGACCCACTCAACCTGACCCTACCGGCAACCTACTTTACTAAATATAATGTATTTCTGTGGAATATGTGTGCCTCTCCTCTCCTCTCCTCCTCTCCTCTCCTCTCCTCTCCTCTCCTCTCCTCTCCTCTCCTCTCCTCTCCTCTCCTCTCCTCTCCTCTCCCTCCCCTCCTCTCCTCTCCTCTCCTCTCCTCTCCCCTCCCCTCCCCTCCTCTCCTCTCCTCTCCTCTCCTCTCCCTCTCCTCTCCTCTCCTCTCCTCTCCCTCTCCCTCTCCTCTCCTCTCCTCTCCTCTCCTCCCCTCCCTCTCCTCTCCTCTCCTCTCCTCTCCTCTCCTCTCCTCTCCTCTCCTCTCCTCTCCTCTCCTCTCCTCTCCTCTCCCTCCCCTCCCCTCCCCTCTCCTCTCCTCTCCTCTCCTCTCCTCTCCTCTCCTCTCCTCTCCTCTCCTCTCCTCCCCTCCCCTCCCTCTCCTCTCCTCTCCTCCTAAGCCATCTCCTGGACACCGATGGTGTTGGTGTTGCTACAGCACCAACTGCGGTACCACAGCCTGAACATGGCTGAAGCAGGAGGGAAGAAAACTGTGAGCAGGAGCTGATCATGCTTACCCTTTCTCCTCCAGCAGATAAAAAGCCCAGTGGAGACGATGAGCAGCAGAGGGACAAGCAGCAGGACAGTGATGAGGACAGGAAGTGCAGTTTGCTCTTTGCTTGCTTCTCTTTCTTTCTGCTCTTCTTCTTCAGGTGCGTGTGGCTGCACCGCTGCAGCTGCCTTCTCATCCACGACAGCTGTTCTGTTGGGCTGTGGTCTCACCTCGGCTTTGACAATCACCTGCAGTTCTGCGCACACACACACACACACACATTACAACATTCTGAACATTCTGATCTCACTCCTCTCTCCTTGTCTTAACCCACCGTCCAGCTGTTGAACATCAATTCCACCTTTCTTGACAGAACGATGTGACTCTGGAGGAAACAGAAGCGCTCGGATCAGATTTACCACAAACAGAGAAACACAACTCAGCATGCTGGGATCTTAACACACACCACCCGAATCAACCGCTCACACACATCAGCTTACTCTCTAACGTGAACTTGTAGATCTGTCTGCTGTCCAGGTCCCCAACATAGACGCCGTCTATGCCTTCAACTATGTCATGAGGCATCTGAAACTCCTGCAAGTGGAGGAAAAACAGGTCGGTCACATCGAAAAGATGCTCCAGCTGAAGCAGCTGCTGGTCTCCAACCAGTGTTTGAGAGACAGGGAGAGTGTGTGGGTGTTTGTGTACCTTTTTTTCTGGCTGGAAAGTATCCAAAATACCCGTGCTGTAATAATTCATCACGAAGCCTCTGACAGGAGCTGAGTGATGTGGAGAGACACCATTGACTGCGTAGAGCATACCGTCTACAAACACACAGACACACTTTTGGATCCATGTTTTAAGAGCCTTTCTGCTGTCGGAGCGAGCCAGGAGGGGATCAGGTGTGTAGGTCAGGCAGGAAGCTCACCTCCACCAGGACTGTAGGTGATGGCAAATACTTTCCCTCCAAACTCCTCTTTCTTTATCTCCTTCACAAACTCTCCGGTCTCGGCAATGAAGCACTGAATCCGTCCGTTCTCCCGGTCAGCCACACAAAGTTCCTGTCTGTCAGGAATGAAAGCCAGGCTGTGGGGGATCTGGAAGGGGATGCGCCTCCCGCTATCAGATGCACCTTCCAAAACAAAAGACAAGAGTTGAAAATGAGCCAGATAATCACCAGTAGTTCTGCATCAGACCATGAAATGATCACTTGGGAGGGCAAAAACCACCGAACACACACAGGAAGGCCATTAAAGGGGAGGGAAGAAAGCAGATCCGCTACCTGCGCCCCACTCATTGAGGTATTTGCCCTCAGGGGAGAACTTGAGGATCCTGGCGTTACAGTAGCCGTCAGACACGAAGACGTTGCCAGTCTTGGAGTCGACAGCCACATCGGTGGGTTTGCAGAAGTGACCACTGTCACTTCCTGGGACGAAAGCCTCTCCCAGTGTCACCAGTATTCTGTCTCTGCCGTTACCGCTAACTTTGAACACCTAAGGAGGAACCACAGGAACTCTGACTCGAAAGTCAACTTTGTTCCCTGCAGCTGTCAGCGGAAGCTGAAGCAGTCGTTGAAGACAACCAACAGCCTGTGTGAGGGTTCACCGACAGCAGAGACGTACCTGGTGGAGAGCCACATCAGTCAGCCAGTAGTTATTATCCTTGTCCGTAGTTATTCCATGAGGCAGGTAAAACCTGCAGTCAGAGACATTTATGAGAGGCGGATCATCACATCGTCCTGATCACGAGCAGCTGTTGGGGCAGCAGCACTCACATGTTCCTGCCAGAGGCCTTCATCACAGCGCCCACATCTGGATCCACAACTAAAATGGTGGACTGTTGAATGGGTCCCAGAAACCTCTCCTGGTATCTTTCCTGCAGATTGAAAGAGCTGAGAAAAGGGTCCGGTGTTAATACCCCTCCACATTCCTCTGTCATTTTCATTAAACCCATTCATCTTTCAACCACACAATTAAAAACTGTTCAATCGGGGTAAACATTCATCATTTCAAACACACACATAACACAAATGCAACCCTAACGCACATGTCAGCCAAATGAAGCTGTTTCTAACATAAATTTATGTTCCAAGCACTTAATGACACCCCGACGAGCTGTTTGTCAGACGTGGGCGTGTTGGGAAGATCGCTGGTGTGGTAAACATTTACTGTAGGTTAAATACTCATTAATAAAAGGGTGACAGAACAGTCGCCTCTTTGGTGGGTGCAGGTCCATGTATAAATGTGCGTGGGGCATCAAAGGATTAAAGGTGAAAATATTACATATTACGCCATATTACACTTACTTGGCCCCCCAGCGGCGGTCCCCTCTGTGGAAAACTACCAGGTAGGAATGAATGTTGTAGGCGAGTCCTGACACCTGACCCAGCTGGAGAGAAGTTAGAGGCCAGGACACCTGCTCCAAATGGAAGTCTGCAGCAGAGAGAGAACCAGACAACCCCCACGGTAAAGCTTCAGGAGGGGGGTTCATACACACTGTACACCTGTGGATCTGTGGGCTCATGCAGAGGGAATAGCTATTAACAATTAGAGGAGTGTGTGTGTGTGTGTCCGTATGTGTGTGCATTGAAAATGTGTGGGATTCCTTCACCATTGTCCTAAACACCTCCTCCTAAAGTGCTAACCTGTAACAGCCTTGTGACATGTGGGCTTTGTGACACTTTGTAGCTCCTGAATCATCACAAATCTCCTTGTCTGAAGTTTGTTATCAGCTATGACATCATCACTCGCAGGAACAAGAGTCACCTCTGACCTCTGTTCAGACACACGGGGGCCTACGGAGGTTTGGGTCAACGTGTGTGTGGATGTTCAGCAGGTGGAAGATGAAATAAGCTCCGAAAGACAGGAAGTCACAGACCCCAGCTTCCCTTTAGATGTTGAACTAAATCAGGGTTCATTCTCCTCTTTTAGCTTTTCTAAATAACAGTAGAGGAAAGGGCCCTCAGCAGTAGTGGCCAGCAGCGCCCCCCTGTGGCCAGTATCACCCCCATGTTCACAGCTGGACAGATGTTCCTCTCAACAGATTCTGGGTCCCTTGTTCTCCAAACACACTTTTGCCCACAGCAGCAGCAGCAGCAGCAGAGTTCTGGTAGAAGCTCCTCAGTTTTTCTCCTTATTCCACTTTACAATGGTAGAAAACCAAACTGTCACACTGAAATTGCTGAAATGATTTGGAAAGATTAGAGTTATTTTTAGAGGATATTTTAGAGAGAAGAGTCAGAAGTAGTTTGTTTCCCTCGCAGTTACAGCGAAACTTCAACCTTCTTCCATTTCTGGGACTGTAACAGACAACCTTTCTCATCTAAATACATGCTGACGCTGAAAACTTAGATTTTATCTTGTCTTTGGAGTATTTTGTTGGACTCTTTGTCAGAAGAAAATAGAGATGTCTCATTCGCCCGACTCAGAGTCAGAGTTTAGGGACACTGCACACAGAGCAACTCTGAACATGAAGATGTTTCCATGCAAAATGCAACCAAGAAGTTCAACCTCAACCAACAGAGCAGCCCCCAAAAAAGCCACAGAAGCAAAGAGTGAAAGAAACAAAACCTGAAACTCAAGGTTGCTTTCTTTGACATGTTCATCAGGGTTTTTATAGCACAATAAAAGTGCACCATGCAAGAAAGAAAAAGAAGGGATAGCAGTAGTAGAGGAGTATTCCAGCATCACTGACAATGAAAAAGCATTCAGGACCCACCTTGTCCCTCAGCTAGCAGTTTGCTCCGCGGTGGTTCGGCCGTGGCCTCGAGCTGATGAAATTTGTGGATTCTGTCCCTCATCAGAGAAGGATGGAAGACTACTTTGGCATTGGGAGATCCCAGATCTTTCTTTTGAATTACGCTATCACTATGAGCCATCAAGTCAGTGTTGGATCTGTACTTATGAATATGATCTATGTCCTTGCTCTGGCCTAGCAGCTTGGAAATAAGAGAATAGAGGTCACCTGCACAGATAAAGAGGATAGGATAGAGCGCAAAGCATCATCAAGAGGCTACATGAACCATCACACAACCTCTTAGTTGTCCTTCATGTTGTTATGACACTCTTTCTGATGTTTGAAGGACTTTGAAATCCTGACTGTTCTTATGGAATGACTGAAGACTCACAAGAGTTAGACAACACTAAACCAGAAGAAATGGTGATTCAAATGTGCTGATGAAGATGAAAGGAGAGAGAAGAGCAGAGAGGAAGAAGAAAAGTGAGGAGGAAAAGCAAAAAGGTAAATCAACAGGGTGAGAATGATCAGCTGCCCATCTGATGGTGAGTTTACTACCACAAAAGGAGCAGTTGTGGGTATGAAGGACACTTTTCTGTGCACTGGTCATGTGATCTCAGTTAGCTTTCATCTCTTTGGCTATGCTGACAGTTTAAATGGAAACCATTCACCACCACCACAGTCCAGCTTAATGGGAACATGCATAAAGCAAAGTATATATTGGCCACGATGTTTCACCTGTCACGCGTTAAAACACGCATGCAAACATGTAGCCCTCATGAACTGGTCATGAAGCTGAGGGGACTTTGCTGTCTGGCAACAGAACACAAGAATTCACCTCTGGAGTGTGAAGGAAAACGACTACTTCTCTCTAAATCCTAAATTTTCCTGTAGCTCGAACTCTCATTTAGTGCAGTGAAGCAGCTTCTGAGCTCTCAGTGACCAGATCTTGGTTTCCATTCTTCCCAGAGACAAAGTAATACTGAAGAGACAAAAAGGCTAGATGATTCTGTTGGGTTCAAGGTTAGCATCTTCTGTTTGGGCTAGCTAGCTAAAGACAGACTGGCTCCATCCAAGGTTGATGGAACCTGCCATCTGCCTGATGAACCTCTGGGTACGACTGTCTCCCCAGAACTGGTGCTGGTGCTGCATGATGACCTGTTGCTGTGTTGGTGTCACTTCCCCTGATCAGTAAACTTCATTTCAACACAGGTCACCTGAGTCTCCTGTGTGTCACTTCCACAACCTCCAGGATTTCAACAACATGGAGCCTCTGTTAAAACGCTGAGCATCAGCATCAAGCAGTCCAGGAATACCTTCACACACTCATCCTCTCTAGTCTCAGAGCAGTGGGCACTATCTATCTATCCTTGTATTTAAATTTAAGATCAATATTGGTGAAGTTCCTGTAAAACTTCCAGTGAAGATTTGAACAAACTACTTATCTCAGCGAAGATGTGAGGAAGAGCGTGTGATATGTACCTGGGATGCAGTTATCAGTGCTGGATGCATTTTTTCTCTGGTCCTCTGAGCTGAGATTTGTGTCTGCAAGCTGGATCTCAACCCTAACCAGGCCATGTTTCCTTAATCTGAATCTTATCTACCAAGGTTCCAGCAGTCAGTCTTCATCACACGTGTGACAGACTAAAGAGCGACACAATGTACGAGGAAGGACGAGGATCAAGCTGCAGGGCAGCATATCAGGCCTTGATTCTTAGCTCTAGTGCAGCTCTGCATACAGAATTCCCACCTCCAGCCAGGCCGTCAGTATCACTGGCTCTGGCATGTGCTCGTCATCATCACAAGGATGGACTTCAACAGTAACACACCTCTCTTGCTGTCTGTGTCCCGTCACATGCTGATTATCACCTGTTTACAGGTCAGAATGTCCAGAGCGGCACCTTGGTGAGTCAGAACCAGTAAGAGTTGGACTCCACCAGTAAGTCTCCCCCCTTCCACCGGTCTGTGTCTCACTACCTTCAGTGACTTTTGAAAGACACATAAATCTGCTGGCTCTGACAGCCTGAAACTGAGAGCTGAACAGAAGAGTCAATAAGCCACTGCTGTCTTCTCTGAGCTTTGCTACACTTTAATGTGTGTCTGCAGATCTATAAAGATCAAAGAGAAGATTCAAGAAGAGCTTATGAGAGGGTTGGAGGCACAGAGCAGGGAAAAGATGGATTTTATATTTTATCTACTGCTGTGTATCTATAAATATGACAGCTGTGGCTGAGACCCACCGGTCAAGGCAGCAGAACTGAGAAAAGAATCCAGCTGAGCAGACTTTTTGCCTGCCCTAACAACAGTCAAGCAGTGCTGAAACAGGTCGACTCTCACCCTGATTCGGTTGCTCTGTGTTTGTTCCAAGCGAGGAACTGTCCTGATGACCTTCAGGGGGAAACAGAGCGAAACTCACATGAAACAAGACGAGGTGTCAAAGGAACTGTCGCCTTCACTCTCATCCTACAACAAAAGCAACAGATTATCTTTGTACCTGACACGTGAGCTGAGTGCATCATGTGACCAGCGTGCATCATGTCTGGACTGACGGGGATGGGAATGTTGGCCTCAGCTGGGATATGCTGAAAAAGCTGTTTGGGACCAGGGTTCATACAGGTCATGAAGGGAATGGCATGTTTTCTGTCCATATAGTACATTATATAGAAGTTGCACATTTCATCATTGGAGGTGGACCTGCAAGAGAAAAGAAAGTATGGCCGCAGTGTAGACGAGTACAAACAGACCAGATGGTAGAGAACCGCCAAAAATAATCCATGGAGATCAGAAAAATGTTCACAGAGAGCCAAGATGCTAGTTAAAAGTTTAATTGGGATATTTACTCACCCTATGGAAGTGGCGGTAGTCATGTTCTCCCCAGTAAACATACATCTGGCTGCTACAGTGTCACCATACTTCACATTTACATCCTTGTTTGTTGGATAGAATGCCTGTTCAAATCAAAACACAAAGCACCAACATGTAAATCTAATCATAGTTCTGTGGAGTTGTGTGTGGATACAGGGTCAGAGACAGATGTTATTGGGACCTAAGCAGATATTTAGCAGAGCTGTGGAGAGGAACATCTGAGCAACATGCTGCTGCGCACCGGAGCTGAAGGCTGCTATCAAGCTAAAGAAGCTACAGCTAGCTTGAGGCTCTGTGTAGGCAGCTAACAAATGCCAATGATACAGAGCTTCATCTGTTACAGCAGCAAAGACTCTTCATCCAGAAGATTCTCACTGTGATATACCAATAAATAAATACCCAACTCAATGCATAAACATACCTGTGGAAGTTGAGGGGACTGTCTTCCAATCAAGGTCCACTCCCCGTTCCGGACTCTGTAGCCAGTGACCACCTTGCCTACAGCAAGAAGGGACCATTTTGCACATGTGTCAAACCCAGTCCTCGAGGGCCACGATCCTGCCGGGTTTTCTGTCCCACCAGGCTGAAAATGCATTCAGTGGGATAGAAAACCCGGCAGGATCGTGGCCCTCCAGGACTGAGTTTGACATGCCTGATATGGACTCTGACAAGGGTTTATCTGATACTGAATTCTTAAAGGACTCACCAAGGTGATGTGTGTGTGTCCTGAAGGCAAATGGATAGATGGGAAATGAAGTGTAATCACAGGCAACGTCTGCGTTTGTGACTGTCAAAGAAAAGAGATGAAAAGGGGACATCATTCTAGATGGACCAGACTGCAGAGGACATGAGAAAAATCAAGCTTACCTTTGTTTCCTGGTGGTATAACTGTGTTGTAAGACAATAGCAGGTATATTCCAGCAATGAAGGGCTGCCTTTAAAGAGACATGAGTAAAAAAGGCTTTTAGATTGCATTCAGAATCACATTTGCTGATATTTTATTATTCATAGATAATATATTCTCTGATAATTATTCATAAATGACCAGTAGTATTTTTCAGAGTGAAGCAGTTTTAAAAGATTGTTATTGTGTCAGATGCCAACACCCTCAGAGGTGGTCCTTTTGCTCCAGTAAGATAGCCCTCTACCCTCTTTCAGCTGCTTCAACACCCAAACAGTGTGTGTGTGTGGGCGTGTGTGTAAAGTTCTTCTTCCTGGAGCACCTGAATCAGTTCAACATCTGCACAACATTCTTTGAGCGCCACTGTTTGAGAAAGCTCGACTGTGAAAACTCTCTGTGATCTGTGGACTCTGGAATCGATTGACACCCTTGAATTGAGCCACCTGACCTTGATTTGGGCACTCCCACCTACAGACGTATCGTCATGGTAACCTGAGTGTTTCAGGTCTTGGTTCCGCTCTAACCCTGCCATAGCTTCATTTTAAGAAACGCCAAAAGCTGATGGAAGTGGAACATTTCCCTTGAAGCGTTGTCAAACAGCCCCCAGGAACAGCCACCACTAACACAACACATGTGGAGGACCAGCTCACAGGCCTGATCTGCAGGTGGGCCATCGTCAAGCACCAGGTAAAGGACCTGTGGAAGATGTGCCAGAGAGAGGACAGAGTCGAACATCTGTCTTTAACCCACCGGGGGACACAAAGCACCATGATGCCATCATCCAATGTAGGTTAGACACATACTGGAAACTGACGCTGCTACTAAAACAGTCTATTATCAAGCCATCAAATATTGGCTTTACTTTAATGTGTGGAAAATATTAGCCTAGATAAGTTTGGATAGTTAAATGCACCTTAGGAGCACCAAAGGCTTTCATTTATCAAGTTGCCAGGAGCCAGTAACTCCAGGAGCCATCTGCCATCAGGCCAAGCCTGAGGGATCAGCACAGGAGCCCCCTGAAACCAGCACTGTTCTTCACTTCTCACTCACAATCATCATCAATCACCAGTAGAGCTGGACAAATAAAGTCATATAATCACAACCTGAGAGATCCTCCCCAGCAGATCTGGAGATCCAGCGATCATCTGAGGGTGGTCTGAACCACACTTGCAAGGGAGGACGTACACATTAGTGACCACTACTGACAGAAGGCAGCCGAGCACCTCTGAGTGAAACAGGTGTCCCACAGGGAAATCTGCATGATACTGTTTGTTTTAAAATGCACGTGAAGGTTGAACTCCTGTTCTGATCCTGTTTGACTGTCAGTAGTGTTTAAAGATGAGGATTCGCAGTGGAGCTACACGAGAAGGTAAAAGAGAACATGCTGAAGCTGGTTACAAACGAACCAAAAACACCCCAGAAGCCCCTTTGTTATAATTAATGTATTTTCCTGATCTCTGCCAAGTCTCTCTCCTCCTCTCTCTTTACCCAGCCCCCCATCAGCAGGAGGGTCCCCCTACATGAGCCTGATCCTGCTCAAGGTTTCTTCCTGTTAAAGGGGAGTTTTTCCTTGCCACTGTTGCTTGTTGGGGTCAGGCCCTGGGATTCTGGAAACTGCCTTGAAACAATTTTGATTGTATAAGATGCTATATAAATAAAGACTGAATGATTGATTGATTGATTGATTGATTGATTGATTGACTGATTGATTGATCGAACCCCCCTTCCTCCTGGACAAACCCTTGCTTATGTGTGTTTACGTCTTGTAATGGTCATACTCACGGTTTATAGGTCATCGTTAAAGTGATTCCTGAGCAATCTCTGTGGTGGTCTACAGAACAAAGCAAGTCATCATTTCAGCATGCACAAGTGAGAGTGTGTGTGTGTGTGTGTGTGAGGCCTCACCTCTAAAAGCTTTAATGTCTCCATAATGGATTTGCAGAACCAAATAAGGCATTTTTGAGTTTTTCCCAACTAAAAAACCAACATCTGATGAAAGGAAGAGGATGAAACAGGGAGTTTAGCTTCAAAGACGATGCTCATTACCAGAACACTCACACTCACACTTTGAGGTATGGTTCAGTTTCCTTGCCACTGTTGCTTGTCTGGGGTTAGGCCCTGGGATTCTGGAAAGCGCCTTGAAACAATTTTGATTGTATAAGACGCTATATAAATAAAGATTGATTTGATTTGATCTCTTACAGACAGAGAATCTGAATACTTGTGCTAAATTCTTATTTTTCCTTTTTGATAAATCTGTAAAGAAAGACAGTTATTCTGGGGTAGTGACTGTACGCTGAATAATGATCTCTGTTTATTTATTTGGTTTCATTTTTGGGCTCCTTTATCCCTTCCGTGGTCACGGGGAGGCAGCTGGAGCCTGTCCCAACTATTTAATTTAATGATTTCTATTTTTATTACTGCAATATAACAAAGAGTGAAAAAGTGAGTCTGAAAGCGTTCTTCCTGAAACGCTTCAATAACAACAGATTTCAGACAATGACAGTGAATAATTACCCCTGGGTAATTTAGTTGACGGCGCATTTCGACCCCAAGCGTACATTATAGAAGACTGATCCTCACAGGCACCGACAGCACCACCACAGTCCCTTGAGAGTGGAATGACACAGTTAGTGCTTTTAGTCCTGATGCAGACACGCATCCCATAGCACACATTTCCATAAGGACCTGCATCTCTGCAGAGGGCCTGACTGCAGTTATAACAAGAACAATCTCCAGATTCACCAGACTGTCATCAGAAGGCTAAAAGGATGTTCATACATTAATGATCTGACCAGTCTGACCCAGAGTTAAGATTAGCCACTGTTTCCACTTGAAGGAGGACGTGAGAGCTTGGCACTGGGAAACCATCTGAATTAAACATGATTACCAGTAACCGCTGATGGAGGAAGGCTTCCGGCATCCAAACAGCAGCATGTGATGTACGGTGTCCATGTTGGCATGAGGTATGAAGTCCACTGTGGAAGAACAACATGGTTACATCATGTCAGGGTAAACATTTAGTCCTGTTCCAGAGGAGAATATCAGCCCATTCTGAAGTTTCCAACCCTGCAGTAATACAGTAAGAGTCATACTAGCTAAGAGTGGTAATAGTTGGAAGGGTAGGAATAACAAAGGTCCACCCTCCAGGTCCTTTGGTACAGTCTAGATGCCTGAAGGGACGGTAAAATGAATCATTCTGTCTTGTGTTGTCTGCCTGGATGTTTGCTGTTGCTACAAAAATATCTCATTAGAAGAATCTGCTTTGATGTTTCAGCATCGACTTCACAGTCAAAATGATTGATGTTTGTTTTTCCTGTAGTAAAGGGTAACCAGACTAGACTTGACCAAATGAATAAAGACTTCTGAGCCCTCCAACACTGAGACGTAACATGTTATAATCTCCTGGACAGTAAAAATGTCAGATTTGTTTGAAAGTTAACAACTTCAATCAAAGGTGAATTCCACACTTGTCTGACATTTCAGGTCCATTATTGTGTAAAGAGGCAGAATAATAAGAAAAACCTGTACGTTTTCACAAAAGTTTGTGTGTGTCCACCCCGAGATGCTCACCGATATACGAGTCTCGGCCGCTTGGCACAGGCTGTGAGATGCACAGGTAGTTGTCAGACTGAAAACATTGAGAATATCATCAGCTGTCTGTCAATTAACCATTCAAATGTGAGCAAAATAAATCCCATTGTTTACAAGATATTTTGTTTTTTACCATGAGGACCACTAGGCTGTGTGTGAGGCAGTTAATGGCACAACGACACACATGTGCACGTGTCACTGAGCTCATTAGAGAAGACTGGATAAGGATGGAAGGGAAGTGTTTCAGAGGAACGCACTGACCTCAGCTGGTGTCACCCCGGGCATCCGGATGTCCAGAGAAAAGTTGGATGAAGTGAAATCCGGATCTGGTCTGATTCCCGATGCACAACCACCAGGATCTTTTGAAATATTCTCCCAGGATCTTATAAAAGAACAAGAACCAGTGGATTACACCTGGAAGCATCATCATCTGACATAATGGTGACAACTAACACCATCAAAAGAAGAAAAACCATCCAATCACAGGTGGATGTTGGACTGTTAATCCTCCATATCTGACTATCTGTCTCAGCTTTGTCAGACACTTCAGCCTCCTTCACACTCAGCTGCAGGGATAAATGCATCAAGCTGGATAAAGTGTCTGCTTTGTAGTTGCAGACAGATTTAAGTGGGGAAAACACAGCAGCACTCTATTTTATAACTGCCAATAATGGCGTCCCTGTTCAAACATTTACACACTCGACTAGAAAAGCATGTGTGCATACGTCTGTTCTGTTCTGTATGGTTCAAAACTGCACGTTCAGATTCAGATTCTTTTATTTGTCCCACAACAGGGGACAGCAGCAAAAACACGCAGAGAAGAAGAAAAATTCAAATAAGAATAGAAAATATATAAAAAAAGAATGTATATATAATAATCCAAGATAAATTAGCATATATATGTATATATATATACAATACACATATCAGAATACCGTATTTTCACGACCATAAGATGCACCATATTATAAGGCGCACCGTCGGTTTTTTAGGAAAATCTCAGTGCTTTAGGTGCGCCTTATAGTCGTGAAAATACGGTATACAATATTCAGTGTGTGCAGGTTCAGGACACAACAAGTAGAAAATAGAAAATAGTTATTCTTGTTTCTGACCTCTAGTGTTAAAAAGGAGCCAGAAAGGTGAGTGAGAAGATTGACCTTCAACAATAATCATAATAAAGCTGATAATAATGTTTTTAGGGATATTTACATTTATATAAAGATAAAAAATCTATATTTAGAGGCCAGTCAGTGGTCATTTTGCTTCCTTTGTCTTTTTCTGCAAATGTAAATAAAATATAAAATTAGGCCTGAAATCAAACAGATCATGAAGGAACATTCAAAATCCCTTATCAAGAATAAGAGACACATTGTTCCCTTCCTTTTCTTGAGCAGTGTTTCTCTGCAAAGGGTCTACATACTGAAGGATGCTGTTGCTGACACCATCATCATTTAATGCAATGGTGTCCCATAAATCATGCAGACTACGATGGATCCACAGCGACATTAAAGATACAAGAAAGTGGAAAAAATAGTTTAAAATCCAACAGTAGAGAAGAACATTCCAGAGTAGCCAGCTTATTAAACCCAGTCTTGTGAATCCAGCACTTGGGTACCTTCTGGAGGCATATGAAGAGTACGGCATCTCCAGGCTGCTGCTGAGGCAGAGGAGTGTCAACACAACCGCACTGAATACAGGGAAGTCCACCATGTCAGCTTCTGGCAGCTGGTCCTGCAGGCAATTAAAAAAATCTTTAGCTCTGTTCTGAGGAGAAAAAAACACAATAAGCAGCTTTTAAAAATGACCTTTCACCTGGTTCAAATGGGCAGAAACAGACAATTGTTTTAGTTTTGTAGCATTGTTTACACATTTAAATTAAGATTCAATTAACCAGTGCAGCCATTTATAGTATGTTAATCCTCTACTGGGACATTTATCTTGAAAAGAGCAGAACTTCGATATTTCAAATACCGGTGGACTATTAAGGTCAAACTGACTGTCGCCCTACTGTAGCCCAGAGACAAAACAGAGCTCAATTTTTTCACTAAATATCTGTTCAATGTACACAGAAAAAGGCCAGAAGCAGAGCAAAGTGGAGCGAGAGAAGCATGTTTGATGAAGACTGGAACGTCCCCACGTCTCCTGCCACCACCGGTGTGTAAATCTCACTCCTGCCTTCACATCCATGCTGACATGCAGCTTCTTCTGATTCAGGCAGAGTCGCCGCTCATGTGTAAAAGGATCTCTGACAGGAGTCTGGACCCACAAGTGTGTGTGTGTGTGTGTGTGTGTGTGTAGGGATGTGTTACCAGCGTGGTCCCAGAGCTTCAGACATGTCAGAACTGTGAATGTATCACCCAGCCTTTCTGGAGAGTAGGTGGCCGCAGTGACCAGTTTTTAACTGTCTGCTCATGAAACAAGCTGCTAGAGTGTGTGAGCAAATATCTCATGTACGATGAATAATTACGTTACAAAAGAAAACTGAGACAAACAATGTAATAACTGAATTGCACCCAAACTATTACACAACACAATCGCGCAATATCTGGCTCAATTGTGATGAGTCCAAACATGATGAATACTGTGATGGGATTAGCATGTAGACTGGTGCAGACTCCACCCAAGCATGATGTGTAACCATGGCAACATATATGTGCCTTCTGTATAAAGACACAGAAGCTATAGCAGCTCTGATTATAGGAGTCCTGAAGCTGCTGTCAACCATCAGAGTGGGAGAGAGCAGCAGTGAGTCATCAACAAGAAGGTGGGAGTGAGCTGTGATCAGCCAGGATACAGGGAACTATGGAAACAGGCTCCTGAGCCGCAGCACGTCCTCACCACAGCACCGAGGCTGACGGCTCCGCGTCCAACCTCATTGTTCATGCTGTAGCAGACCATACGGTTCAGCCATTAAAGCAGCAATCCATGAAGAAGCACATACAACCAAAAATATATGAATCCAAAAGAGCTGGGTCTTTTAAACACACCTCACCTGTCATGTGCTATAATCAATCAGAGCTGTCACAAATTCATATGGATTTGCCATAATTTGTCAGATTGATTTGTGTGTGTGTGTGTTGTGTGTGTGTGTGTATGTATATGTATATATAGGTGTGTGTGTGTGTGTGTGTGTGTGTGTGTGTGTGTGTGTGTGTGTGTGTGTGTATGTATGTATGTATGTATGTATGTATGTGTATATATTTGTATGTGTGTGTGTATATCCCGTATATTCTCACTTGCTGTTCTAAACACACGTCTTAGACATTTCCCTAATCAGCCATTTACTAACGGGAAACACGCAGTTATGTATAAATCAAAGGAGACATCCGAGACGGAAACAGTGCGTCAAAGTTTGGCAGTAGTGTTAACGACTCAATCTGAGTCGAGATTATTTAAACACATTTCACGCAGATTAATTTTTTTTTAATTACCTGTGATCTGTCTTCAAAATCTCCCTGTTGCGTGGAAAAAATAACCGTGAAGCGTCCCGGATCATCAACAACGACTTCTTCTCTCGCCCCACCCCCTCGCCTTCTTCTTCTCTCATTGGTCAGACGCCGATTTACGCAATATACCGCCACCTGCTGTCCTGGAAAATTATATCTCTTAAAATACATTCCTTCCCGGAAATGCGTTTATCGCCAGACTGAAGTGACAACGGTTCATTAATTCATGCAGGTGAATGAAAAAAAATTTATTGTTAAAAGAGCGAAACTTGGGGTTGGGGTTGAAAAGCGCAGTGGAAACAGCAAGAGTATATTATTCTAACCACCGTTGGTAACACCCTCTCTCTAGTCTAGTCTAAGGGAACACCCAGTCACAATGCATATGAAACTCATTTCAACCATTCATATCCACAGTCTTGCCCGTTTGGTTACATCCCAAACTTCTTGACTGTAGATGAGAATGGGATAATGGAATGACCTGTAAATCGAGATCACTCTTAGCTCTTTCATCACCCCAATGGTCTGGTTCACTGACCCCAGAACTGCAGAGGCCTGGCTGCAACACTCCGCCTTTCAATCTCACACTCCATCATTCCATCACTCGTGAACAAGTACTCAAGATACTTGAACTCCTTCACTTGAGGCAAGACCTTTCTCCACCATGAGAGGACAAGCCGCCCTTTTTCAGTCAAGAACCATGGACTCAGACCTGGAGGTGCTGATTCTCAATCCAGCCAGTTCACACTTGGCTGCAGCCACCCCGATACATGCTGAGTTCAAGATTTGATTAGGCCAATCAGGAAAAAATCCTCACCAGGTGGTGATCAGTTGACAGCTCTGCTCGTCTCTTCACCCGAGTGTCCAGAACATGCAGCCGCAAATCCGATGACACAACCACAAAGTCGATCATCGATCTGCGGCCTAAGGCGTCCTGGTGCCAAGTGCACATGTGGACGCCTTTATGCCTGAACAAGATGTTTGTTATGGACAATCTGAGACGAGCACAGAAGTCCAATAACAAAACACCACTCAGGTTCAGATCAGGAGAGCCGTTCTTCCCAATCACACCTCTCCAGGTCACACTGTCGCTGCCAATGTGAGCATTGAAGTCACCCAGGAGGACGAGGAAGCCCCCAGAAGGAGCACTCTCCAGCACTCCCTCTAAGGACTCCAAAAAGGGTGGATACGCTGAACTGCTGTTTGGGCCATAGGCACAAACAACAGTCAGGATCCTCAGGGGGTCCTGTGGGGGGTTCTCTGAGAGTATGGGGTGCCGGGCCCCCTGATACGGGCCGTCCGCTCCCTCTACGATCGGTGTCAGAGTTTGGTCCGCATTGCTGGCAGTAAGTCGAACTCGTTTCCAGTGAGAGTTGGTCCGGTTTGGTGACCTCAGGATCGGGTCTCTGCTCTTTGCAGATGAGGTCTGTTGGCGTTGTCAGATGAGGTGGAGAGCTTAAACTACCTCATAGGCTACTTTTCAAATTCTTCCAAGGGAATTTTTTATCCCTGATCCAAAAATGACCAAACCAACAGATAATAGTGAAAGATAAAAGTGACAGACTAAATGTAGGCACAATAAAATATTTTCACCAGAACCTTGTCAGCATCAAGCCTAGTTAGCTTCTCCAGGCAGGTTGGTGGGATTAAAGAGCTCCTTGATATATTCCTTTCACCATCCAAGAAAATCCCGAGTTGAGGTCACATTTCCACGCCCGCACTATAATCAGCATTGACAAAGCAGTGTTTTCCCCCTCCTGAGGCAGTGGATGGTTTGCCAAAACATTTCCAAGGCCAACTGATAGTCTTCTCCATATCCTCAACGAACTCCTCCCAGACTTGAGGTTTTGCCTCCAGGACCACCTGAACTGCTGTTGCTTGGTCTGCTTGTGCCCATCAACTCTGTCTAGAGTTCCACAGGCCAATATGTTCCTAAACGACTCCTTCATTTTAACGGTATCCACCACAGTCTTCAGGGGTTGCCGCCAATACAGGCACCAGAGAAATTGCATTCACAGCTCTTAACTGCTATATCAGCAATGGAGACATAGAATGTGGTATACTCTGACTCAATGCCCTGATCCTTCCTCAAAATCCAGGAAAAGTTCTGCCAGAGGTATGAGTGAAAGACCTGCCTGATGCCAGACATGGAAGTTGGACCCTCATCCTTCATTTTTTTTATTTTCCATGGTGAGTTTATAAACCACCTTTAGTCTGGCCCATCACCCAAAACCTGTTTCCTACGGGAGACCTTACCAGGGGCATAATGGCCCCCAACAACATAGCTCCTAGAAATGTTCAAGAAGTGTCCAGCTGCAGGCTTTCAGTTTTATGTGTTTAAAATGCAATGTAAATGTCGGAGAATTTAACTGCAAAATGAACGTGCAATCTTGTTAATATTATATTATTGGAGCATCCAGCCACACAAACCCCTGCACCACAGTGGTGGAAATATTGATGCCTATTGGTGTTATATTGATGAAAACCGTTGTGATGTCATCGTTGTGGTGGCTGCTTGTCAGTCAGTGAGATTTAAACAGCAGCTGGTCAAACAGAGTGTCTCAGGGCTCCAGAGCAGTTGCCTGGTTTCTCATACCTGCTGGTAAATACTGCGTGTTGTCCAGGTGTGACCTTGCTTGGCTGCCTTACTTCCAGGCAGGTCTCTTCATGCAGGTCCCATGCAGTTGCCACAGACTCACTGGTTGTTTCATACAGACGGTTGTTTGACTAATCCTAACTACCAAGAAGGGCTGAAACTTCAGTCTGAGCCACAGGCCAATTAGGATTAACGTTCATTAACAGAAGAGGTTACGCAGCTTTTGTCAGTAAAAGGTATTCAGTTGAAAATTATTTTGATGTCTACATTCAAGCAATATGAGATTTCGACTGTGAAAAGGTCAAATTTTATAAATCTTTCAAGCAATGTTATCTTTTTTCCACTACTGGATAGGTGACATCTTTTCCTGGCTAGTTCAGTCATGCTTTGAGCTGCAATGTTGTTTCTGCATCAGTCACAGCAGCTCTCTCTGTTTGTTCATATTCATACCAGACAAAAGTTGCCACATTAGCTCCGCAAACACGGCTTAGCTCCAGAATCAACAAATGCACTCACTTAAATTCTGTATGTTCCAAAGCCGCTCTACTTTCAAAGTCCATTTTTGATTTGATTATTTAATTTGCAGGTTACCCAAATGTAAAGGTGTCAGTGGGAAGAGGGGGCCAGTGCTCCCAGGTTTCAGCTTTTGTAGCACATTGTAGGGTTTGTGCTTTCATGCTTTATACCTGTGGCCTATCATTGAGAAAGACTCAAGCCTTGCTGTCGCTGGGTCAGGCAGACTCAAGGACTATATTTTACTGGTCTCCACACCAGATGGGAAGTTGGGATGTGTGCTTTACCTCCTGGACAAACAACTTATGAAAACACAGGAAAGAGGAAAAAGAGAAGCTATTAAGAATATTAGTGGTCTGTCAACATCCTCACAGATCATTTTATAGATCTGATACTGTAGAACGGAAGAGGTAAATCTTTAAACCTAAAAAACTAAAGGCACGAGACTGTAGCTGCAGGAAGCTGAAGCGGGGGTTGGGGTGGACAGCACCAAAGCAGGAAATGTTCTTTGAATTTAGGCTGGAGCCAAGTGTTGCTACGGGGTGGACTACAAAGATCTGATGAGAGGTGGGTGAAGAATCCGGTCTGAAATACTGCTTTTTTTATTATTCCGTTATTGATTAGGCTGAGATGCGCTGCAGGCGATAGAAAAGGACCGAACAGAAAGTGGGTTAGCCCTGTTCACCTACAACCAACAGGGAAAAAAGAAAAAACACAAGCACCAGAAGACAACACAAATCATTACACATCCTAACAGAGAGGCCTTCACAAGCTGCACAGTTGTGTCCTGTCCTGCAAACCAGGTCAGGAAAAACTTTAAAAACCTTTTAAGGAAAAAGGAAGAAACCTGAAAGAAAGCCAAAGATGAGGGATCTCTCGACCTGGGATGGGCAGGTGTGTAGTAGATGCCACATATACAGAGATCATCAACATTAACATCAGAAACAAATCTGTGCATTGTAATTAAATGTATAGGAGTTATTGTATTATCTGTCCATGGGTGAAGGTATTGATGGTATTAGAACAGAAGTCAATGGGCCCAGGAGCACCTTCAGATGTGCTAATATGGAGCTCGGAACCACTGGACCTTCAGGTCTTGATTGACCGTATCCAGGAGCAGTAAGACTAGAGAAAACAAGACAAGCGCCTGCAGTAATATTGGCTCTGCATTACTACCCTCTCAACATTCCTCTTACCCCTCCTGCCCATCCCCCTCTACACACTCCGACTCATTGATGAAGTATTAAAATATCCTGGTTGAGGTGGAGGAATGTTTAGTGGCGGGACAATTATCCACAAAATGAAACCAGCGGTACCTGTTATGAAACCATGAAATAACCCATTTTATCTTCTCTGGAGAAACATTGTGAATGGAATATATAAATCAATCAAATTCTGCTGTAGTGGGCTTTTTCTCATTGGTTGATTTGAAAATGATGCACCACAAACTTCAGTTATTAGTCTGGTCCTCAGATCCCAGGAAAATTGTCAAGACATGTTTTACTTGGTAGATTTACTTGTTTGTTTTTTATTTGTTTGTCTACCTATGAAATAAACATATATACCGACATTGGTGTTAGCCAATCTATATCCTGTCAGAAAGGGCTGAAGTGCACTAGTGGGTATTTGCTTTTCCAGAATTTGAAATAAAACAAGACCTTGACCTTTTGGTTTCATCAGCAGACTAACAGACTAATAATACTAGCTTTACAGTGGGTAGAGGAAGTCAAACCAGTAAGGGTAATCGTGTGTGCAGATTTTCTTTCAGCATTAACAAGTTTACAAACTGGTCACTCAGTGGGAACTAGCCTCTTCTATGGGAAATATTATTAAAAATAATTAGGTCATTAAGACTACATGTTAAATTTCTTTGGATTCCAGCTCATGTTGGAGTTCAAGCAAATAAACTCACAGAGAAATATGACATACAAGGTATAAAATCAAACACTCCATTCAGTTAAACAACTCTGGGCAGAACAGCAGCTAAAGCACTGAAGAAGGGAAGAGGATTCGTCAAGATGGGAAATGTGATAGATGCAGAGGAGAAACTATAGCACATCATGAAATGTAAGAGGTGTGTAAAGGAAAGAATGAAACTTAAGATATGCGTGAGGGAATCAAGTTTAATTATGACGAACATGCCCGATAAATCCAGCTACATTTTGGAATTTGTAAGCAAAGGAAATTAACATATATACGCGTGTTTTGTAAATCATATTAAACTGCTGCAGTTATTAACACAGACCACGGGGTGGCGGTAAAGAGCTACTATAGTTCTACACCATATAAAAGCAAAGAAGAAGTGGCGACAGAAGAAGAAAAAGATGATAATGACGATGAGCAGCAGCAGCAACAACAACAACAACAACAAGCTTGTGTATCATCATGTATGTCGACGGTAGACAGGGCGGGGGTACATGAGGCCAAAGGTATGTCAAGTACTCAACAAACGTTACACGCCCGATAAGGAAGGAATAAAATCTCTCTGTAGAACATTTAAACTCCGACTTCGACAGTCATTCTGCTGAAAACTAGGTTATAACCAGGTTGTATCTGCCCCGGTTCGGGTCACTCTGACCATGTCAGATCTGGTTCTGTTCCTTTGACCCGGTCAGAGTAAACACGTTAAACCTGGTCCTAGTCTGTGTCACATCTTATTTCTGTCCGTTCAGAGGCGAGAAGCAGTAGACTTTAGTTACCTCACACAGAAGAAAGGACTGTTTCTAACAATGTTACACCAGACACATGAAGAGGAGACACGCACGATCATTAATGTCACCACAGTCAGGCCTCTGAGCATTTGGAGGTTCGGTACAATAAAAATGGATTTCATTCTTTACAGTGTCAGGTGAGGAGAGATGTTTCCAGTCTGGAACTTGAAACCATGTTGGATTCTGGCTGTTACCCAACGAGACCTTAATCTCAAACAGATTTAGTCAGATTTGGTTCTGGCCACGTTCTCCTGGTCTCAGATTATTATTAAGAACAGAACAGAACATAAACCCATACAGGGTGTGAACACAACTAAAATGGATCGTTGTGCCATACTGTGAGTACAATCATTAAGACCTCATACAAGGAAGGGCCATCGAAGGTCATCAGAGATGGCCGCTGCTGCTAACTGGCGTTGTGAGCTTTTTATCTGTTGCTTAGCGATGATTTTATCCTTCATCCTGATCGGCCCCTGCGTCACTCTGGTCTATTGCAGGTTGGCTCAGATGGTTTCTGTGTTCCACGGACTTGTGGTGGTACTGCTGAGCCTGGCTGCTTTGCTCACCACCAATGTGCTGTTCTACCTGTACCTGGAGCGCCTACAGCAGCCCGGCCACCAGCCGCCCGCCGCTGCAGCTGGCTGTGAAGCCCGCCACTTTAAAACCACCACCATGAAGGAATGCAGCCCCTGGCTGAGCTGTGCACACATCCGCAGCCAAGTGCGTCAACTGAAGCTGATTGGTCAAGGTGCCATGAAGCAGGTAGGCGGAGCCTGGACGGATATGGTCTCTAATGCTGAGCTGCTGGTTTATGCTCACACATTGCTGTTATTGGGGTCTGTTTTTAGCAGTTTTCATGTGAAAGTTATTATACTGATTTATAATAGTCATAGTAGACAATAGTAGTTTTATATCATTTACACCTGTTTGTTTTTACAACTGTGTCATGCAGGTCTACCTGGCAGAGTGGAGAGGTCAGAAGGTGGCTCTGTCCACACTCATGTCTCTGGAGTACCTGGATGATTTCATCCACGGGTTATCAATGTTACAGGCCCTCCAGGGGCCCCTGGTGGTCCAGCTGGTGGGCTTTTGCCTTGAAGACAACACTCTGGTCACAGAGTTCCACCCATTTAGGTCACTGCTCAACCTGGAACGTGTTCTTGCACAGGAGCGGTACCGGCAGCAGAACACCTGGCAGGTACGGCTGCTGCTGGCTGTGGATTATGTTTCCATCCTGCATTTCCTCCACAACAGTCCTGTTGGTCGTCGGGTCATGTGTGATTCCAACAGTCTGGAGAAGACTCTGTCTCAGTTCCTGCTCACCAGCGACTTTCATCTCGTGGTTAACGACCTAGAGGCCCTCCCGGAGGTGGATCCCTCCAGAGGCCTGTTGGCCAAGTGTGGCCACCGAGAGCTCACTGGGGACTTTGTGGCCCCAGAACAGCTGTGGCCCCATCGTAACCAAGGCGTTGCCTTTTCAGATGACCTGATGCCGGAATACGACGAGAGGACGGATATCTGGAAGATCCCTGATGTCACACGTTTCCTGATTGGACGAGTCCCAGGAGGGGATTTGGTCCACTTCCATTTGTTCGGCATTTATGAGCAGTGTAAGAACAGGGACCCTGAACGCCGCCCGTCCGCTCTGGACGTGTTGAAGGTGTACAAGCAGGTGTACAGCAGCATCGCCAGAGATGGCAGCTTCAGAGACACGCTGTAGACCTGCCGTGCTTGTTAGGAGCAGAGCCACCAGGTGACAGGTGTGGGAGAGAAGATGACTGAGACAAACCCCCAGATACTGGAAGTGTCAGCTGACTGGAAACACCCAGATAAACTTAACACAACACAGGACCAGCAGGACAGGAGGCTGAAATTCCTCCACCTTCTATGGTTCAGACTTCCTTTGTGTGGTTGTTGGGATGTAAAATAGCAGAATTACACAAATACTGAAGTTTACCCAGACTAAGAAGATCTGTTGATACCCTCTAAAAAACCATCCAGCTGAACCGTAGACATGAAGCCACCGGCTGCAGGGAGACTCCTGAAAAGACAAGAAAATCAGCTCATTTGGTTCTTTGGTGGGTTTGTTGTGTTCTTACTTTCAGCTGTTTTTTGAGTGGGTCACCAAAACTGAAGACTGTTTTCCATATTTCATCCACGGTTTCAACCAGAGTGGTCTGTTTCAACAGAACTATAGAGGTACCTGAATGCAGCTAACTTTAGTTAGCCTCCTGCTGTGCTGCTAATTCCCTGATGTAGTCATGGTTATTTGTTTTAATATTTTTATTAAATAAAAGATGGGGATCGGCATCATCAATGGACCGCAATAAAACATGTTCCTGAAACTGTTCCTGTCACCTTAGTTATGAACGAAAATATAATCTGTTCATCGGTGGGTTAAAAAAGCATTGCAGAGGTCAAAGGTTCGCTGGCCTTTGCAAACTGGTTTGTAGCTTCAGTCATTGTTCAGGAGACACATCTGCCCCAGCGCACAACTAACAGCAGCACTTTTTAAAAAGTTTGTAAAACCTCAAATGTGGTGCGTCAATAGAAAAAACATGGAGTTTGCACATTTAGAGTCAAATCTTCATAAAGTTGTTATTAAGTGCCTCCTCTCTATATTCCTGGTTAGTTCATACATTTACGGTTGAGCAGCGTGTCCATATCAAAGGAAGCTCCAGCAGATCCCAGGTAGATCTGTAAAATGATCTCTTGTTGAAAATCAAATGAAATGAGGTGCACGTAAACGCACCACGGCCGTCGACGTCACGGAAGTGTTTGAAATCAGGGAGAAAATGATCCAAAGGCTGATGACAAAGCTGCTGCAGTGGGATTGGCAGCAGCTGCTGTCAGTTATTCTGCTCCTTCCAATACAGAGGAGCAGTGACCTACTAACACAGATCCTGAGTCAGAGGAGCGGAGCCCGAAACTCGGCGACATGGACGATGACTTCCCCGGAGCTGCGCGACAGCCTGGAGGACAAAGCCGGAGGTACCGCACACACCGCGGCTCTGATCATTCGCACACTTTCCAATCTGTTTACTATTAATATCGCAGCGTAAAATCGGGTTTCACCAGATTCTGATTGCATTTAATCCGGTGGAACCCAGAGAGTGAGGCTGGAGTGATCGCTTGTGTGAGGCTGCAGGTTGTGTGAAGTGAGACTTTGTTTCCTCTGAAGTCTGACGGAGATCAGAACAACATTCGCCTGTGTTCCAGCCAGGAACCAGCCTGGACACAGTCGGCTAACAAAGCCTGAAGTAACGCTGTAGTCGCGCACACCTGAACGCAGCACAATGGCCGCTCCGCTCCGGACTTTATTCAGGGTCTGTCGGCCGACACGTCGACAGCAGCAGGGTTGTTGTTAGATTCCCCTGCTCGTGCCCGATTCGAAGGATTCGGTGCCGTTTCAGGGCGTAGACGGAGCCCACGCTCGGTGTCATGTGTGGGCCGTGACGTCATCGCCCAGCAAAGGCCATGTCGTGTTAAAAACACAACATGTTCGCTTCGATCTGCGCGTTTCCATCAGCAGCAGAAGCTCCGCGACCCCCCCGGACATGCAGGCGGGCCGAGGGGCAACTTGAACGACCCCGACGGTTGAAGCATGCAGATTCAGATTTTACAGCTGATCTCACGTTTCATGTCGAAGGAAGCTAAAAACACTCCCGATCTTTGAGATGGACCCGGTCCTCCGGTCCTCCCCCGCCCCCCCATGATAACCTGAGTGGGTCACTCATGTCTATGTTTGTCAGATCTGCCAAATTTAGCCCTGAAGGCTTGTTGCCTCTTAGGAAATCATTGTTGTGTTTTCAATAAAATAATGACCAAAGAGCTGCGGTTCTCTTTTAGTCACTTCTCCCATTATGTTCTTATTGTTTTCTGTAATAACCAATAAAAGAGAAGTTCCCATAAGAGATGAAGTGCTAAAAAAAAGCTTCATACTGGTGCTTAAATGAAGCACCAGTATAAAATCAGGTGATTACACTCTTAACAGTAACACCATTGTTGTTGCTTCTACAGCATTTTTTTTTAATGTAGAGCAACAAATGAGGAAAGAACCTTATAACACAGTTAATACATGCTATTACAATATAACAGTACAGTATATGTATATCACAGTAAGTATAATTGGCAAGGCTGGCCGTTCACTCAGAGGTTTGTAACAGGTTATATTTGGTCTCTGTTTGGTCGTCTTGTTTCGTACAACCAACTTGGTTTTGCTAGAGCAGAAAAAGTCATCTGTCATCCTTCACAATCACATCCGACCTACTGGAGCTCGCCAAACATGAACTCTTCTCCTCGTGCACACCGACATAATATGCTGTCAGAGCTGCAGGTCATCTGGAACAAACAGAGATTGCTAAAAGGTCAGTCACTAAGACATGAACGCAGGGTGGGTCCAAGGTCCCGGCTGAAGCCCCACGGACCCCAACTCAGATCTCCATGGTTAAACGTGAACTGAGGTAGAGCGCCGACTGCTGGTGACCCTGCTGACCTCTGTCCACAAGACTCTATGCAATCATCTCAACAAGTTAAAGAATCCCTTTGCTTCTCGGGGACGTGGTCCTGATTCTCAGGGTGGCCCTTATCCAGAGGTTGTTCAGAACATGTGGCTGAATGTTGGTCCCTGAAACATTACATTTGTTTCTGAATATTTAAAATTAAAACCCACAAGCTCTGAAGCCAAAATTACTCCTAAACAGTGTAGAAACACACGGAGCAGCAGAATGTTTCACCCTTTCTGAGGACTGTAGAGTAGAACCCAGGACCACTACTGTGTCCATCAGAACTAACGGGGCTACCAGTGTCATTAAATGCATCATGTGGGACTGACATCGGTCTTCAGTGGACTGCTTTACTGGGTGTGGAAGGTAACAATGATCTGCTCCACTCCTGTCACTGAGCAAGGCAGCAGTCTGTGAGTAAAGCCGCTTTAGAGGCACCCCAGTCTGCTGCTGCGCCATCCGTGTGTTTTCCCTGTTTTACCACTGTTGGTTAGCGTGGCGGCTGTAGCGCACCTCCTGCCCACAGCAGCTCCACCCACCAAGCGGAAGACTTCTAACATCGTCTTCAGCAGAGGACAAAATCAGCAGTATTCTGGACTACTGGAGCCACCACGTGGCACCTTCAATAAACTGCCCTAACTAGCCATGCATAAGGTAATTACTTTGTTTATTACAACCAGGTAGCTGTGGAGGTAGGAGCAGGACTATGTTGTGGTATCCTCTACGGTAATGTGGAGGATCTGGTTCTACAGCAGCCTGGGCTCGGTCACCAATGCTGAGAGGAGCAACAGACCTCTTAAGATGAAGGTTATTAAAGGAGGAATGAGCTTTTTCCACATCTAATATCAAAACAAGTCATTTAACAAAGAAATGGAATCCAAGGGTTTTATCCACAACTAAAAGTGGATTTTAAAGAAGTTGATTTTGGAAGATGTGATGTCATTGGAGAGGTTTGTGTTCCAATCTGATCTACATGTATTTGTGTTTTTCCAGAGTTCCTCATCTGTAGAACTGCCTTCCGTGTCTCACTCGCCACCCTGTTGCAGCATTAAAGACCTGTCAGCCTACTGCTGTGATAATATGCAATCAATCAAACAAGAGGTGGACTCCAGTGGGTCCTACAATGGAGAAGATGCCCTTGTTCTGGCTGTGGCCTTACAAGGACCTGATTCAGAGTTAAGAGGCCATAGAGTCTCTGCTATACCCTTCAAGGGCAAAACGAGGTGTCGTAGGAAAAGAGAGTTCATCCCAGAGGAGAAGAAGGACACGGTCTACTGGGAGAGGCGTCGCAAGAACAACGAGGCAGCCAAACGCTCCAGAGAGAAGCGACGCATCAATGACCTCGTGCTGGAGAACAAGCTGATGGCCCTGGGTGAGGAAAACGCCTCACTGAAAGCTGAGCTGCTGTCCCTAAAGCTCAAGTTTGGCCTGGTAAGCTCGGCAACATATGCCCAGGAGATCCAGAAGTTTTCCAGCTCTAACCCCATCCACATGTATCAGGAGTTTGTCCCCACGGACGGCCAGAGTTCCAGCAGAGATGCGGAGCGTCCTCACCTCCACAGCAGCAACAGCTTCATATCAGTCATCAAGCATTCTCCTCACATCTCCAACGCAGGCAGGAAACCAGAGGGGGATCACAGCAGCCGCACAGCTGCAGACATCAAGCAGGAACCAGCAGAGGACGGGAATAGTCCCTACGACCTGTACACAGGCTACATGGTCAGCCCCATGTCTGCTGTCTACTCCAAGCATTTACCCTTCGCCGTGTCCAACAACTCCCCCCGCAGCTCAGATGATGGCGCTGTAGGCAAGTCCTCCGACGGGGAGGATGAGCAGCAGGTTCCCAAAGGGTTGACGCCCCTAATAGGTGACCCCACAAGTGTCATCGTGTCCACACACAAGGTGCCAGATGTGGGTTCCACGGCTTTGCCCCATAAACTCCGGATCAAAGCCAGAACGTTCCCAATCAAAACAGAAGCTGTTGACCCCGAGTACGAGTGTGCAGGAAGCCAGAGCAGTAAGAACTATTCAGAGTTCCTGCAGGCCTCTCAGTGTACTCTGTCCGTGCAAAACACCAACATTCAGGAGTGGACTCAGCGGGCAGAGAGCTGGCTGCCCCCAGGCCTGGTCTTCAATAAAGCCAGAGTGGACGTGAGCAAAGCGTCCTGTCCACAGACGGATGCTGAACTGTGGCGTGGACACACACCCGCACTCAAAGCCTCTCAAACCACAGCCGACGTGTCTGTGGCGCAGCACTCCCACGGCAGAGAAGAGCGCTCCTTAGCAACGATGTTTCATCCCAAATGATCTCTGCTTGCTTTGCATTTCTACTGAATTTGCTGTTGCACTGTTGGTCGTGAGTTAATATGAAGGTGAAACACTGCATTCATCACCCCAAAGTTGAGAAGACGTTGCTCAGTTAAGGCTCCTCGGTCAGGTCAGCAGGCTGATTACTCCTGATTGATCTGCTGGTAACTGTCGTCCACCAGTTCTACCCATTCTCTAACTGCAGTTTCTGAAATTTTCCAATCGTTGTTTCCATTTTCTAAAACCTTTGCTGATGCCACATTAGCTCAGGACGACCCCGTTCTCTCTCCAGGCTACCAGCCCAGCCTCTGTAGCAGGTTGCATCACTGCGTATTGCTGTCCACATATCCAGGAAAACAGAAAGTAGGCCTGGAGAAGAGAGTGACCTTCATGCTCGTACCATTCAACTGCTTTTTTAGTTTCACTGAGAAAAATCTGCTGTGAGATGCCAAACGGTGAAGCAGACACTCGTGTGTGCTTTTGTTCTGAGATTTAAAATCTTAAGTTTTAAAGGTTGTTTTTGTAAAAGGTGCAAAAGTAGCAGGCCAGACGTGGTCCTCTTCTAAAGTCACATTGTATAGGTTAGCTTCATGTATGAGCACGCCAAAGACAATGTCTAAATCATCCTTGCCTTTAGGAACTGTTGCTAGAAGAGTTTTGTGGTGTTTGGATTGGTTTGTAGACAGATGTGTGGATATTGTCATTAGTTTTGGTAAAGCTGTTTGTGTGAATAGAAAAGAAAATGCTGTGATGAGCTCATCAGCACTATCGGCGCTGATGGTTGATGCTAGCCTGTGTTGATATTTGAGGTTTTCCTGCTTTTTATTTCTGTAACAACTGCACTTCAACGGCCGGCCGCCTGTTGTGACTGATTTGATTTAAAACAGCTAGAATCCAGAAGGTTTCCCCTTCTCCTTGCGCCGCTGTAGCCCACCCTGTAAACTCTACTGCTTCTGTTAATGATGTCAGCTCATAAAGGGCAACGCATACTTATGCTACATACAGCCGTGGTCATTTGATCCTGATTTGACTGAGACCAAATAAAAAAGCCACAGTGCAGCCTGTTTCCAGGGTATCGCTGGTTCCCATGACCCGTCATGCTGCTGCTGTCTTTGTGTTTGAAGAAAATGGACTTTTTTCTCTGGATCGGGCCAAATGTCCTCTAACCACGTGTTGGACTGACGCCTGTCAGATGTCCTGCAGACAGGAGGTATGACAGCTCTCCTTCAGAAGAGCCTGAATGTGATTCAACTACTCTGTTGCTCATGAAGATTATGTGATCTTTTATAAACAGAACAATATAGACTACCTTTTCAGTGTCTGCTCTGTGCTGCTGACACAAATGTTCTCCTGTCAAACTTTTGCTTTACAATGATGATCGCATGTGCTTTATTTTATAGGTTTGTAAACTTTGATTGTTTGGACACATTTCTAATAATAAAGCTTTTTCTCAACATTACTATTTTTTTTAACATAAAGTTCATTCACGATTTTATGATTGGTCTAAACCGCGACCAAGTTATTTATGATTGTAAATTGGATGTTCTGGAATAGCCACCGCCACGGAGGGGTGGTCACGTGGCGGTCACGTGGCCGTCACATGACCGGGTTCAAAGGTGACAGCGAACGGCGCTCTGCTCCGCGAAATGTCGATCCTCGCGAAGTACCGAAGCGCGTTGCGGGCCTTTGGCGCAATTACCGCAAGCGGTGATAGCGCGTGCGGCTTGCACGCAGCGATAGCCTCGGTGTGCGCGAGGCAACAGCTCTGGACATGTCACCACCGAGTTGTCACGCGACGTTTGAGTTCCGAGTCCAAGGACGAATTGCGGGTCCGGTACCTGGATGGACAAGACTCCGGTGAGCGTCGTCCGTAAAGTTTAACCTTCGCCAATATTCGGTTATTACGGTACTCACGATCATGTTATAACTAACTGGGATGAAGTGCACATTAAACTAAAATAGAGCCCCGCCCCCACTGAGTGCGGTGCATGGTGACGTCATCCAAAATAAACCTATCCTCGTACGGCATCTTTTCGACCTTTGATTCAAGTATTTCGATCTGCCGGTATTTTAATTGATGATGAATAGTAATATTTTGTTGAAGTAGTTAGATTCGATTAGACTGCAGATTACGAGCAGACTTGCAGATGACGCGTGTCCTTGTGCGGTTGCTGGTCTCTGACACAGTTTATCTGTCATTAAATCTTCATCATGCTGCTCAAGTGTTGCCCATCAGGGTTAACCTCAAAAAATTTCAATAAATGCACCATTTTAAACAATCACGTTTCACCAGTGCATCAGTGATTCCTTGTAAATGTTGAACAACGAAATTGACCAGCTTTTGTGTCTTATTATGTAGATAGAATGTAAAACTACAAAGACCATCTGTTTCAGGGTGGCTTCATGTCCTGCTGGGGCTCTGTCCATCCGTCTGATACGATTGTTCGAGACAACGGCTGTGGTGACATTAATTCCTGTCTTGTTTATGTTTCAGGGATTGTTGTGGTCGGGATTAATCGACCAAAAGCCAAAAACGCCATCAGCAAAAACTTGGTCAAGTTGGTATGTGTTCGTCTCATTGGTCACAGATAAACATTACTCTTCGGATCGGGTTTCTTCTGTGTTTAGTACCATATAGAGACTCAGGGTCCATTACATGAGGTTCACCTGTGATATATATGTAGATTGATGAGTGATCTCATTTCCATTGAACAGGAAAATCTAATGTAAATACTTCTCAGTTCTCAGAAACCTTCCTGACCCACAACTGCTGGCAGTCTTAAGTTTGCTCTCATTGGGTCTGTAGTAGGTTTGAAACACGTGACCAGCATGAGCCAAAATGTGCAGTGAAAATTTAAGTGCACGTTAAGACTAGTTCAGATACCAGATAGAATACCAGAAGAGTTTAAATGCACGAGAACTGGTACCGTGCACACAACCATCTAACCCGGGCTCACATCTTAACCGTAAACACCTAAACTGCTACCTTTTAAACACACTTTCAGATGTTCGAGGCTGTGCAGGATATCAAGAAGAACAACAAAGTGCGCAGTGTCATCATCTGCAGCGTGGTACCAGGGATCTTCTGTGCAGGTTTGTGTTGTCTCCAGATGTCCGAGTTGATCTTTGTGTCCTCCTTAGCAGCTCCAGGTGAAGGCAGTCAGGGTTCCTCTCCAAGCATCTCGACCCTCGACGTGGTGGTTGATGTTGATGTGCTCTTGTGGTTGGCAGGTGCAGACCTGAAGGAGCGAGCCAAAATGCAGCAGAGTGAGGTGGGACCGTTTGTGTCAAAAGCCAGAGCCCTCATCTCAGAGATAGGTGGGTTTAGGAATCAGTCCTGGTTCTTCACATTCCTCAACCTGTAACATTGTCACGGAGGCCAAGAACCATCTGAAGTGGGCCTGTATCAGGTCACCTGTTCGAAATCCAGTAAAGAAGTGACTCCAGACCAAAGCTGGTTGATCCACTGGGCCACCAGTGTGAATTCAGCAGTCAGTCATGGAACATGTCCCTGAGAAGTTAAATCACAATAATCATGTCTCTCATTGTTGCTACGGCAGCCAGTTCTGCTGGATATGACGGATAAACCAGCTGACGAGTGTGTTAGACATTCAGAGACGACCGCTGCTGTCGAAGAGCTCAGGTTTCTGCTCTTTCTCTGGGCCCGTTCAGGTAACCTGCCGATGCCAACCATCGCTGCCATTGACGGTTCTGCTCTGGGAGGAGGCTTGGAGATGGCTCTGTCATGTGACATCAGGATTGCCTGTAAGATGCATTCACACCCATTTATCCATCTCATGTAATGGTGCTGTGAGGGATCTTCTAACATACATACCTGTCTAGAGCAGCAGCAGGAGAGTAATAATTGTGTTCTTGATCCCTCAGCCAGCACTGCTAAAATGGGCCTCGTTGAAACCAAGCTGGCTATCATTCCTGGAGCAGGTAAGCCCGAAGCCTCACAAGCAGGTCCCTGTTCTTTCTGGTAATGGGCTCAGATGGTTCCAGCAGTGATAAAGACACAAGATCAGTCAACTGAAGGCTTACTGATCAATATGAAGAAAGAGGTGTGACATCAGGGTTGATCGTCAGATGTGATTATTTTAGATGTGTGTTTGCTGTTTTATTTGTTCGTTGCTCTTGGTGCGCTCATGTTTTTGCTGCCGTTGGTATTTTCATGTAGTTGTAGCTAGAAACTGATTTTGGTTTATTTTTTCTTTCCCTTCCTGCACCCAACTGCATATTTGGCTGGTTCTCCTGGTGTCATCCTTCTGCTCTGACTCCTCCCCTTTACTTGGCAGGTGGTACACAGCGCCTCCCCAGGCTCATCAACACCTCTCTAGCCAAGGAGCTCATCTTTGCTGCCCGGGTGGTGGACGGAAGCGAGGCGTCCCGTCTGGGCCTGGTCAGTCACGCTGTGGAGCAGAACAGTGTTGGAGATGCTGCGTACCAGCAAGCTCTTGAGCTGGCCCGTGAGATCAACCCTCAGGTCAGGCCACCAGCTCATTCCCACGCTGGGATTAGTGTTCCATCCAGAATCCCACTGCCTTTGATTAAAGTGCCGCTCTTGGATTTGTGACTACTCAGGGTCCCATCGCAGTCAGGATGGCAAAACTAGCGATCAACCAGGGGATGGAGGTAGGTCTCCTGCCAAGGCGGCCACGGTCGGCCCGACTTGTCAGCACGCATACGTTGGTGTGTCAGAATGAGTGTGATGATGTGTAACCTTCTTTCAGGTGGACTTATCTACAGGTCTGGCAATAGAGGAAGCATGTTATGCTCAGGTGAGTCATACCTGCCATCTATGTGTGTAAATATAGCAAGAGTTCAGCAGGAAACTTTCTCACAGCAACCGGTTCTGCTCACGTTCAGGTGATACCGACTAAAGATCGGCTGGAGGGTTTGGCCGCTTTCAAGGAAAAGAGACTTCCTAATTATAAGGGGGAGTGAGATGGCCGTTCTCCCACAATCCATTGCTTCTAACCTAATGGTGCCTGGCTGAGACCAAGCAGAGTGGTCTCTGAATGTCAGCCACTTCCTGACTGGTTCAGCCAACAAAAGCAACCAGTTCTGTGAAAACGTCATCTGGATTTCTCTAAACGGGCAAGCCGGAACACAACGAGACTTTTACTTTGATGAAAAAGATCCAGTGGATCTTCTTCCTGATGGTCGTTTTCTCTGCTGTCTGAATGTTTCAATCATATTCTGCAAATACTGAAGGTGTAACTTGCTGTGTTGCTTTTAATAAAACACAACTTCACTGTCGTCCTGCAAAGCTGTGTTCAATTACCAGCTTTAGAAAGAGCAGCAGTGGGCTGGTTGGCGACTGAGAATCAGAGCAGCTCCTGCACCACCACTGAGGGGAATATGGAAGCGTCCCAGGGAGGGAACCCACCTGCAGATGTTGTGATTGGGAGCTATAATGAGGATGGAATCAAGGCTGTCCTGGGTCCCTCATTTCCATGTTTTGATGGTTACTTTTGCAGCTCGTGGAAGAAAAAGACAAAGAGGAACCTGGACCCAGAAATGAAGTATTGACCCACATCAGCTCATGGAGGGGGTGGGGGGTCCAAGTAGGAGGGGGTTCTACTGCGGTGAGACTGACCATTTCTGTGTCCTCTCACTCTGGTTTCATCTCTGTCTCCTGGGTTCCGTTATAGACAAACCAGTATGGAGAAGACTTCTAAAGAGGCCTTTAATTCATCGTGTGTGTGTCTGTTCATTCACTTTCATGTCTGGATCAAGTCTTTCCCACCCAGATAAGCTGAGAAAGAACCGGCTCAGCTGATTCTTGCAGCCTTGGTTCTGAACCTGATGACTCTCTGCCACCTCCAACCTTGTCCCCGTGTTTTTGGAGCTGTTGACAACAATCACCTGAATTCCTGGTCAGTCTGGACCCACGTGGTGACCCCTTAACCCCACGAGAAGAGCACATAGACACACGGCTGAATGCTTGGTTCTTCGTGTCATTTGTACGTTAGACTGGAAGCAGTGGGACAACTAGATGCAGTCGGTGGTGAGAACATCTGTGTTGTGTATGTTTTCCACCCCACAGAGGATGGGCTTGTGTGGTTGTGAGGTGAAGGCCTGTGAGCAGACGGTTGAAGCCCAGGGCAGAGGCCCGTGCAGATCTGCGGTTGCTCGCCGCTCCTGTGGCTTCATGCTGCTGTCACCAGGCTGAACATCCCCACTGTGGCTGGCCTCTTTCCGGCAGATGTCCCAGCAACAAGCCGAGGGGAATCCCACCACAAGTCAAGGTTGCGTAAAGAAAGATCTGTTCCCCCAAACTGGAGGTCTTCACTTTTTGCTTTTATCACCACATCTGAACCCGAACTGGTGCGAGCAGCTTTTCCTGCTGTTTATTACTGGAGCTGCTTTTGAGCGGCTGTTTCTCAACAGGTGAAGGTTCGAGTGCCAGGCTGTCAAAGGAGACACAACGGGGTCATTCTCCTGGAGTCTGGACACCATGTCCTCGAAGACATGAAGAAGATGAGATGAAGATGAAAGAAAATGATCAGAACCTGCTGCTCACACTAACACACACACACAAAACCACACACACATACAAAAATCTACACTCTCACTCACCAACACAGACACAAACACACACTCTTCATTTGATCATCGATCATGCCCAAACAGAGTTTGAGCTCTTTTAGGTTCTAATGCCTTGCCCAATAGCAGCGTACTCATTAATTTATTGTCAAAAATGAAGGATCCTCCAATATTATACAGGCAGATCACAATCATGGTTCCCATATCGTAGTTGCTCACGCTTTAAAAGTCTGGAATTTAAATTACTTTAAATACAAAATTTTCATTGATTCCACACTGGAATCAAACCATAAATCCTTTGAAAAGCATCCTGTTGTTCATGGTTATTACACATGGAAATAAGATTTTATTTTGAGTCCAGAGAATTTGAAGTCCAGAGAACAGAGAATTATTGCAAATGTTTACATGGAACAATATAAACCAGAAGGAAACAGGAGTTCAGCTCTGCTGCCACATACTGGTGCAGAGTCACCAACGCAAGCAGTTTATTTAGCTTACTTTAATCCAGAAATCAGAGAAGATGAAATCTGATTAAAATAATTGCCTGGAAGGAAGAAGGAAACATGTGGCTGGATGTTTACATGGCTCTATCTATCTATCTATCTATCTATCTATCTATCTATCTATCTATCTATCTATCTATCTATCTGTCTGTCTGTCTGTCTGTCTGTCTGTCTGTCTGTCTGTCTGTCTGTCGTCTGTCTGTCTGTCTGTCTGTCTGTCTGTCTGTCTGTCTGTCTGTGCGTGCGTGCGTGCGTGAGTGCGTGGGGTTTACATGCTTGTGTGTTCACATGAGTCGTTGGGAATAAACCAGTCAAACCAGTTTGATTGAAGTTTGATTTTAATTAACAGGGTTTTACAAAATGATGACATCACAGTTGAACAAAGTCTTCATACTCAGTGACACTTTCCGGTCTAACTGGTTGAAGTGGAGCTATTAATGAGAGGTGCATGTGGATTAAACAGTTTCACTGCAGATCAGATAAGATAAGAGAGATCAGCTTGGTTGGATCAGATCAGATCAGTGAGATCAGATCAGAGTTGTGACCAAATCAACATGATGATGATTTCTTCCAGGGAAAGCATTTCTAGTAAGCTAATAGACAAGCCAACATGGTGTAACTGAACCTTCTCCACTAGCAGGAGAGAATTAAAACATTTTATCCTGGTACTGGGTGTTGGTTAGACTGGTTATACTGGGACAGTATACATCTGGGAATCATTTAATCTCATATTTACAGATCGTCAACCTTCTGTAGACCACGTTTGAACTGGAGCTATCAATGAGGTTTTTGTGAAGCAATGATGTTCAGACTTGGTCCACAAGGAGGTCTGCTAGCGAGGAACATCTGGCCTCTCATCCATAGGCTTCCTATATTCTTGGTCAGCTAATGGGACAAATTTGTGAGAAACATGAGGAAAAAACTTATTCACTCTTGGGTTTAGCAGGAGAAAACCAGTCCACTCCAAAGATCTGTTCAGATTCACCATGTAGAAGGAAAAAGGATTTAATGGGAGATGTCGTAGTAATATTCCCGTAATCTGGGCTCCACCACGGTGAACTCAGGTCTGTCCTCCACCCTGAAAAACAAACAGTAGATATGAGAGTCCATCTGCTTTGATGGGTCCTGCCAGAGTTTGGTGACTTCAGCTCACTTGTATGTCCAGCAGGCCCGCATCAGGTCGTACATCTCTGATGGACAGTTGACAGGAGCATCCATCCGCTGTCCACTTTCAATCATCTGCATCACCTCATTTCCTTTCATTCCCTGCCAACATCAGAGGAGACCCAACCACGGGGAGAACCATCAGAGGAACATGGCAGGTCTGCAGATCTTCACACTAACTCAATATCCAGTAAATTCAACCAAACTGCTCCTGCTGGGGAACGTTAGAGAGAACCTTCTCCACACATCTGAGACACATGCTAACAAACCTGCTCTTATGTGACGAGGGACAAGGACAGGACAGATGATCTGACTATTCTGGTTGTTTTGTAGTGAAATGCCTCATCTGTTCCTCATAATGGAGCACATACAAGAACACACACACGCAGATACACAGACTCACATACAATCAGGCACATGCACAGAGTCACACACACGCGCAGACACACAGACACACAGGCTCACAGAGACACAACAACACAAACACACCTGCACAAACAAACACACACAGACTCACACATGTGTGCGCCGTACCCACCTTGTAAGGTTTCTGGCCGTAGGAGAAGGCTTCCCACATCAGCACCCCAAAGCTCCAAACATCACTTTTGGATGAAAACTTGAAGTAGTTGATGCATTCGGGAGCGTACCATTTGACTGGCCACTTCCCATGACCCTTAGCCTGGAGAAGGAAACACGTGGCTGGAGGATCACTTTAAATGGATCACTTCAAACAACTAAGGAGACGGTGGTCCTGTTTACAGAGACATATAAATCTTATCATGAGCTGACTAAGTGATCTGATTACACCTGTAATCAGATTATGAGAAATCACACTATCATTGGCACATTTCTTCCCCCTGATGCATTTAGTTCTTTTGTGCATGTGTGAAGGTGGTGGAGGTGATGTGGACAGTCTGAGGACAAGAGCCAAACAGCAGCACCACTGAATTGACGAAGAGCCACTTC